>NC_138063.1:15267917-15562917 GCF_964194185.1 Rhinolophus hipposideros
CATCTGCCAGTAATTGGGTTAGCTTATCTGAAAAGTTGATAAACTTGGTAAGTCTTTGGTTCGTCCATCTGTTCCCATAGTTTGTCTGCTCCTTAAAAAATTTGATATACGCCACTCTCGAGGTGGCTTCATTTTGCACATATTTCTGGAGTTTCTTTTTCACGATAACCATACCAGAAGGATGTCCCAATTTTACATTCTACCTTTCCTTTCACTTTAAAATAATTTATATCACTTCAATAGAGATTAATGATGAAATTTTATTTCTATCAAACTCTTTGTGCAATTACATAACTTAACTTTCTGAAATCAAGGGAGAGAATCAGATTTTGTGGTGTTGCCCAGTGTAATACAGGATGTCAATACCATAAGGAATAAGATGGGAATTGGACAAGCGTCGCTGTAAAGAAGGACTTGTGGATTTACTAGAGCCTGCCCAGAGATGACAGGGAGGTGAGAGAATCGGATTCAGCTACGATCTGACATCTGGGACAAGGTGCTTTCTGGGGAATTGTCCAAGGATCTGACTTTGGATGGACAGCCAGAGGAGTGTTATCCATGATTGGGAGAACAAGGAGTAAGGAATTCAGGGGGAAATTAGGACTCCAGAGACTGCCAAGTGAATGTCAACCAGGAGTCCGTTAATAAAGCAAGACTCTATCCCAGGGAGAAGGCCTGAACAGAACCTTGGGGGTCCTCCCCATGGGGCATGGAAAAGACAGAGTCCTAAAGTACCTGAAAATAGAGACCCAGAGTAAGCAAAAAATATTGATCAGTGATCAAGTAAACAAAGATTACACAGGTTAAGTTTTCTGCCACTAAGTAGGATAGAGATTCAAGAAAACAATTTAGTTTAGTAGAAAAATGCAGACATTTTACATTTCTTGCTATTGTAGTTGTGACAATGTCACCAGGATGGGTCCTGGGCATGGGCATTTTTGTGGTGTGTACATTCCATAGTGTGATTACAGGACTGGGCTCCTACCATTCCTTGAAAACTTAACCTGCTCTTGCCTGAGATTGAGCCCTCTCCCAGTGCCTGTTCCGAAATAGTATGTCAGCTGCAATAACAGTGCCCTCACTTGCCTCTCTCTAATCATCCCCCTGAAAGTCTGGATGCCCCATTTCGCAGATTGCATTCCTCTGTAGTTAAACGCTGGCCTTGATTCAATTTGAGTTTACCATCCTCTTTCAACACCATGGTTTACTAGTTACTTCCACTCCTAACAGAGAAAGATGCCAAGAAGCGGGTTAAAACCCCAATGTTGTTTTCAGGCACTCCTGCAACAGTGGATTTGTATTGATATACAACAGCATCAGCCCCTGGTGCCTTTCTGGAAGGCTGGGCCCAGTAATTTGTACCAGCTTCCGACCCCTTTTAACAATTTAGTGCCACTTATCTGAACACACCATATCATCTCTACAGAATACAGTGTTACATTTGTAGTCCCACAGAGTTAGACTGTGGAAGGACTGTAATTTTGCTTTGTTCTAGACAATGTAATATAGCATTTTAGTCTTAAACTGCTCTAATATCTTATTGACTGTGAGCTTGTGGTTCACTATGACCCTCAGGTCTTTTTCACAAAGATAGTAATGAAGTTATTATTCCCCAGACCTTGTATTTGTGTCATTTTTCAATATTTACTCAATTATTTTTAAAAACTATTATTTTGTTTCACATCAATAAGGTAATACATGCTCATTGCCGAAAAACTCAACAGCGAAAAGCAAAAAGAAGTAAATAAAAATAACTTATTATCCACCTGCCCAGAAATACCTTGGGAATTTCGATATACTATATTCCTTTCACCTTCTTCACTTTGCATATGTCTTTTAACATTTGCAAACATACTGCATATACTATTTTCTAATTAACTTTTTTACTTAGCAATATATCAGGTCACTAAATATTCTTCTAAAGGATGCTTGTTCTTGTTTAAAATTTTAAACCAAAAAATTCCACTTCTAGGAATTTACCTAATAAATAACTAGTGTTGTATAGCAAAGATTTAGCAACAAAAAAATTTACTGCAGTTTCATTTATAATGAGGAAAAATTGGAGTAATACAAAAATATCAAAAAAAACAGAGTAAATATTCACCTATACAATCAAATACCACATGGCTGTTAAATTATATTTAAAAGAATATTTTGTAAAATGAAAAAAAATATTGAGGATTGATAAGAGGAAAAGCAAATTACACGACTGTGTGTATAATGTGATTTAATTTTTAATAGTATGCAACCATATTAAAAAAGATTAGATGATACAATAGACACTATAACAAAAGTATAATGGATACAACTGGTTGGTGGAATTATGGGTGATTTTAGAGTTTTGTTCCATTTTGAAACTAATTTTCTAAATGCCCAATAACGTCTATGTATTATATTCTAATAATAAAAATAAATTTTAACTCATTATTTTCACAAATAATATGTTGCCATTTCAAGGTATCATAATTCATTTAATCAATTCTCTCTAACTTGGACATATAGGAAGAGTGTAACTACCGTGTTTCCCTGAAAATAAGACCTAGCCAGACCATCAGCTCTAATGCGTCTTTTGGAGCAAACATTAATATAAGACCCAGCTAGGTCTTATTTTCAGGGAAACACAGTAAATAATGTTGCATCATAATTATAAATACCACCTTTACCTCTAGTGGGTGAAAGTATTGGGAGAGGGATGTGTAAAGCATTTCAACTCTATTGATAATGATTTATTTATCAACAGATAGAAAAATGAACATTGGGTTCATGGGTGTCCACTGCATTAATCTTCATGCTTTTTGTGTCTTTTAAATACTTCATAATAAATTAAAAAAATAATACTATAGCATGAAATTCATACAGCAATACACACACACACACACACACACACACACACACACACACACATACACACACATACTCGCTGGGGGTGCCAAAAATGTATACATATTTTAGGAGATGTTATCCATATATTACTTTTCGAAGTTGAGTTGAATTATGGTAGCAATGTGTAATATGACATTCGCTCAAAAGATGACATTAATCAAATGAATGCTAGTGTTACCATGTGATAGGTAGAACAGTCAAAGAAAATGACAGAAGCACTGTTGTCGTTCCAGGAGCACAAGACCATTTTGAAGTGATATTTGAAATTCGAGAACATTGTGGAAGCACAACGACAATGGAGACTTGAGTATATAACAGAACCTCCAACATGTCTAACAATTGCATACATTCATGATAAGTTTGAGACGCATAATACTGTGTGAAGAAACTGAAATGACATGTGCAGCGATACAAGTGGACACTTTGGTCCGCGTTGCTCAAGCAGTAGTTTGCCGTAATCAGAAGTGTCTGGACACTGACGGTAACCACTGTGAGCACCTCTTGTAAGTGCAGAAGTCAAATGTGACTTGTATTCATCTTTGTTGTCGGTATATATTGACTATTACAATTTTAATACAGTTTTTCCTTTCTTAAAATGTGTATACATTTTTTTGGCACCTTCTATATATAGCTCGAATATATATATTTGATTATTTCTTTGAAATGATTTGCTAAAAATAGAACTACTAGGTAGAAGTGGGAAACTGTATTTAAAACTTTTGATGTCTATTGTTATGTTGTCCTCCAGAAGCATGAAATAATTTATATTCTCACGAGAAGCATGCAACTGCTTGCTTCACCTGGTCCTTGCCAACAATGAATGGCATTATGATTTTTAAAATCTTTGCAAAATTAGGTAACAAATGTTATCTCCCTAATGTATTAATTTGAATTCCTTTTATTATTAGTGAGGAAAACATTTTCATCTTTATTTATCTTTCTTTTTTCTATATAGCTTTGCCACAACTTTTGCCCATTTTTCTATTGATTAGACATCTAATTATTAATCCTTATATAGTAAGAATATTTTCACAGCTGGTAATCACTTTATATTTGTGCTTATGGTGTTTTGATGTTTGGAAGTTTGACTTTTTATATAATAAAATATAAGAAAATTTTCTTTAGTGATTTCTTTTTTCCTTTACCTGAATGTTTAGAAAGGGTGTATCTTCTACAAAACCAAATGCACACTCATTTACAATTTTTTTCTAGTTTGTTGTTATTTTGTGTTTCACATTTAACTCTCTAAGCTATCCATGATTATGGTGTAAAGATCTAACTACATTTTTAGCAGAATAACCAGGTCATAATATTCCAGCCCCCTTCCCTTTTATTTTTAATAATATATATTTTCTTTACTAGTTTGAAATGCTCTTTTATCCATTGCTAACCACTATAGCCCATTTCTTGGCTTTGTGTTCTATTTATCTGTCTCTTTTTGCACAGTTCACCTTGTTATTTTATTCCAAATGTATTTCAATATTCTGTAAGTCAATTTCCCTTCAAAATGCTTCTTTTTCCAATTCTTCTTGGTTGATTACTTATTTCAGGTTAAACTTCAAATCACCTTGTAAAGTTTCAAAAATATTTTACTGAGTTTTTATTTGGAGTGGCAGTTAATCTATATATAAATCTGAGAATAATGGGAACCTATGCAGTATCAATTCTCCCAATTTGGAAGTTATAACTCTACATTTGTCCGAGTTTTACTAATTGCTCTTCAGCTAAGTTTTATAATTTTCTTCATATAGATCCTACAAGTTTATGATAAAATTTATTTATGAATATAAATGAAACTTTAATATATTGTAAATATAACATTTCTGCAAGTTTTAGAAAAATACCCAATTTTGGGGGGATGGGGGGTGAAGGACCATATATCTATCTCATACCATTCAAAAGGCAAAAACTAAAATGGATTAAACATTTAATTTAAAAGAAGGATACTAGAAAAATATAAAAGGAATTCTAATCTTATTGTAGGGAAGACTTTTTGTAACAAGACACTATGACTAGAAGCCATTAAAAAAGGGGGGGAAATGGAATAAATTAAAAATAAACTAAAATTTTAAAAACTGCTCTATGGAAAAAGACACTAAAAACAATGTTAAAAGGTATCAAACTGGAAAATGCATCTCTAATGCAGAAAGTATTTCTCCAAATATGGAAGAGAAAGGTGAGACAGGACAAGAAAATGCAATATATAGAAGAGAAAAAAAATAGCCAAGAGGATTTTGAAAGGGAGTGATTTTACTTATAAACAATATTAATTAAAACTACAATGAAGTACTACTTTTCTTCCATTATTTCATTATCAGTTTTTTTAAAACATGCTAATAACCAGTGTTAGGCAAAGTTATGAAAAAACAAGCCCTCCTACACATTGCCTTGACTTGTGAATGGACACTGTTTTCTTGAAGAGAAAGTTGTCAGATTTAACAAAATGTAAAATGTGGCTTCCCTTTGACCAACCAATTGGTGAAACCAATTGTATAATATTTTCAAGAATTATAGCTGAATTCTCCTAAAAGATGTACAAAAATGTTTATTGCAGCATTGTTTGTATACTCATTTGCAGCATTGTTTTTAATTTTGAAGAAGAATAACCAAAAAGTTACTTGCAAGGAGCCAACACACCTGAATTTTGAGCAGAGTAACAAATTGGACTGAGACATTAAACCAGCTTTGCATTTTGAAATAATGCTTCCTCTGACGAGTATTATTCCCTTACTACATTACTGGATTACATTTGCTAATATTTTATTTAGCAACTTTTCACCTATACTTGAAAGAAGAATTTGTTATAATTTTTAAACTCACTTTAATATCAAATCAAGTTTATTTATTCATCTTGTTAGTTTCACTTGGTTAGTTTTTGTCCTATTTTGGCTTTTTACGATTGTAAAGGTTGTTTGTTTGGTTGTTTGGTTGGTTTTTGGAGGTGGGACAGCACTGTGCTCAGCTAAGAAAAATTAAAATGTTTTCTAGATACTCTTGCAGCTAAGTGACTAAACTCAAGCCCTTGAATTTTAAGAGAAAGTTTGTGGAACTTCTGGGAAGGCTTTTTAAAGGAAACTAAAGCAGCTGGAAGGTGTACCTATTTTCCCTTTTTCCTTCTTTCTTCCTCCTGCCTGGAATATGAATGTTGTGCTGGATGGTCCATCAGTCCTTATGGACAGGAAGTAACCTTGAAAATGCAAAGCAAAGATAGTGAGCCGAAAGATAGAAGGAGCCTGAGTCCTTAACAATTAGAGATACATACCTTTTTACTTCTTTTATATGTGCAATGCTTTTTTAACTTTTGTTTATATATATATATAAATCAATATATATATATATATATATATATATATATATATATATATATATATAAATCATTAGCTATTCCTCATAGTTTTATGTCATCTGGAATTTGATAGCATGCATTTTTCACCTAATTTAATTTTTATTTCTCTAGGCTAATCCATTATATAACACGCTTTGGATATATGTATTTAAGTAACTATGACTTCCACTGACTATACCCTTAAATGGCCAATATATCTACATTTTCCACCAAAATGGAAAGAATCTCTATAAGCTGTCTTGCTAGCACAAAGATAGCTTCGATTTCTTCAATTCTCCCTATCTCCATATATTTATGGTATAATAAAGAATTTGTCTGGTCTTTGTCCTAGGCTACTGACAGAGAGCTTCAAAAGCATTTGGAATTTCCTGAGTGATAGGAGTTTCTTTGTTTGAATGGGCTCCCAGATAGCTTCAGGGTGAGGTCTGGTCACCAGAAAGCATAACCCCTTGATTAGAAAGTTGAGACTTTCAGCCTCCTCAACCTCCAAGGAAGGGGGAGGGACTGGAGTTCAGTCACATGGCCACTAATTAAATGGATCATGTCTGAACTCCAATAAAAAATAAAGCTCAGTGGAGCTTCCTGACTGGTGAACATATGCATAGGTTGGGAGAGTGATGGATAGGTCCTGCCTCCAAAGAGAGAAGAAGGCATAGAAGCTCTGTGCTCCTTCCCACACCTCCCTGTGTGTACTCTTTATAATAAAACTGCGATTGTTAAGTATTGCGCTTTCCTGAGTTCTGTGAATAGTCCTAGTGAATGATCAAACCTGAAGGGAGGTCATGGGAACTTCCTGGGTTGATAGCCAGTTTGCCAGAAGTGTGGGTGCCCTGAGGACTCTCCTTGCATCTGAAGTGAGGGGGATCTTATGCAGGACGGAGGCCTTAACTTATGGGAACTGATGCTAACTCCAGGTGGTCACCATCAGAACTATATCGCAGTATGCCCTGGTGGTGTCTGAGTACTGCCCAAACTAATATCAAAAGAAAAACAATTAAGTTGTTATGTTTGCTTAGTTCTCAGAAACCCATCGTAGTCCCTAGGATCATACTTTCTTTTCTACATTAAACCACCTGTTTAACGATACGCTATATTACTTTGTTGAGGACATTTATAAATCCTACCATTCTATAGCTTACATAATTCTCTTTTCATGTTCTTTGCCATTTCACAAAGATTACTATCTGATACGGAGATTTCATATGAAAAGTCCTTTGATTTGTAGGATACTTGAAAAGATTTAAAGTGATTGGATGACCCTTCCCAAATTTATGTCTGCTTAAATTGGGAACATAATTATTGTAGACCAATACTGCATTTTAAGATAGATAGAGATGTAGATGTAGATATAGATATAATTACTAACTTGTCTAAAGCAATGATTCTCAACTAGGTGATTCTGCCCCCAGGAGACATTTGGCCAAGTTTGGAGATATTCTTGGTTGTCATAACTAGAAGGAGGGGGTGCTAAGGGCTGTTACTGGGTAGAAGTCAAGGTCGCAGCTAAACATCCTCCAGTACACGGGGCAGCTGCCCAGAGCAAACAATTAACTGTCCTAAAATGTCAATACTGCCAGCGCTGAGAAACTTTGCACTGAGGTTACCTCAGGAGTAGGAGACAAAGCAAAGATGCCACCCAAGCCTTTGGGACTCCACAGGCTGAACTTGGAATGACCCCCACTCTGTCTTTAAATGCTCTCAATCTTTTCATTTGCAGCACTTTTTACTTTAGAATCAGGATTTCCCTTTTGCGATCCACTTGCCTGTGAATGGTCCTTATTTCATAAACTTTGTCGAAGGCATAGTATAATACATACTGTTTCTTCAACTTTCTGAAATGTGTTATCCTACTCTAGGATAACCAGCCTTTTCATGATTCGGCTCCAACATGTTATAATCTTTTGTTTCCCCCAAGGTTTCCAGCATTTCCACATTTTCTCAGCCTTTTCAGTAGTGAGAACAGAATCCACTTTATCATAAGATGATCATGTCAATGATACTAAATTATCCATAAAGAATAAAATAATATTCAATATATTTCATAGGTAACACGAAGTTTAAACGCCACTATACTCGTGTACATGAGGCATCTTTGCTCATTTATTGTGCCTTTGTGTTTTCTCCTTTAGCAAGTACATTGCTTTTCAAACAGGGAGACTCTCCTAATAAAATACTATGCATATTTAATTAATTAATTATTTAATTATTATGTGACTAACAGTTGGTATGATTTGTATGGATAGTAGAGTATGTCATTCTGTCATGCATCTATTTTTAAGAAGGACCAAGATATTCCTCAGGAAATCCTACTAAAGAAAGGGTGGCGTCATACCATCTTGGTCCAAAGACTAATTACTGTGTGAATGCAAGAACTATTACAAAAACAGTTGATGGTATTAGCCTATGGTTCCACTATTCCCACCAAAGCATTTATGTCAGACTGTTAAGGAATAAAGACAGTAACCAAAAATCTAAACCAGCTTTGTAGAAAGCGGATGTTTTGGGGGGAGGGAACTGTTGGTCCTCAGTGGGAGCACTGAGTCTGACACAGGGAGGAGCAGAGAACATCCGTAGAGCAGGAGACACTGACCCATGTCACCTGACCATGACCATCTGATCAGTCTACTTCCGAGCAATACATGGAAAACGGAGAAACACTAGGCTACCCTTAGGAGCCAGGGAAAAGGCAAAAGCAGGTGCCACGTGGAAGTCAGTGGCATTGCATTTGTAAGCACTGGTAAACTCTCCTGAAAGTGTGGAATTGGAAATCACTGAAGGGTCCCTGGAACTCCTCCAGCCACATTCAAGGAGGATGAGCTGGAGAAATGATGAGACCCAGGAAAACATGTTCTGGTCATTAAGAGTATCTAAACCAGCTTGGCTTCTTTCTGTCTGAGCTGCTACACAAATGAATCCTCTTATAATAATTCAATCTCAATTCATTCGATTTCTGCCCATAACAGCTCCAAGGAAATCTTCCTTTTCCAGACATATAAAGGACCATCATTAGTCCAAAATTATTTCAAGGGCTTATACTTAATCAATAATCGATTGACTGGTTGATTCTTTTTTTCCCCTTTTTTTTAAGGTCTGAGAATTTCTCATTAGATTGCAAGTTATTAAGTCAAACCCGGATGATATCCAGGAACTTATTGCAGGGCCCCCAAATGAAACATATAGCCTAAGGACATGAACTTGAAGTCAAACTGGAGTAGAACATGTATACAAAAAATGATATGCATTGACTGCTGGCAGAAGTAAGTTTTGCCTCTCTCCTCTGAATTTCCTCTTTGCACTGTGTAGTATTATTCTTTATATTTTTATTTATTACTAATATATAATTATCATCTTCTCTCTCAGACCTTATTAAGGAAGCACACTGAGGGCAGGTTCCAGAACTGACCGCCCTGATATCCCCTTGTAGGTAAGGAGCCACAATTGTTTACAGCCAACATGATATAGTTCGTTTTGGTTTGCTTACCATGTTGTTGTTGGCTATATTTACATGTACATCTCTCTAACACAGTCAGAAAAAAAGGTAGTCAATTCATTTCATATGGACCAAATATCCAAATCAAACCCAAATCTCATTTTCCAATCATTTCTATTGTGGTGCCTTTTGTTAAATTCAATATGAAAATGCACATCAGAGACTTTCTCAGTAAAACTACATCAACATGAGAGCTTCTGTCGATAGCGGTCACTATTCTATTTATTTTTGTAGAGGGTGAAAGATCACTGCAGGGTGGTACCTTTATTGAGATATTCACACAATAAAATTCCGACCTAACTTTAGTCCTATACCATTCATTCCACTTAGACATAGCTCTTCAAGCTCTCCCAAGTTCATTTCCACCTGGGCATTTAGTTACCAGGAAGCACTGTATGCCTTCCCTCTTCCCCTCCCCCCTTTTAAGCTCCACCTATCCTCCAAGGCCTATTTCAAGCTCCATCTGTGCGAGAGCCCTTTCCCACTACTCCAGGTTATACCAAGCTGTCCCTTCCTTGAACTCTTGCTCACACACTGTATCTCTTGATGGTTCTATAATTGTTCCATGTTATGCTGGTATTGTCTCCCCAAGTGGGCCATAAACTTTCCGGTATCTCTCCACTGCAACTTCTAGCACAATGTTGGACTTCCTTTCATGCCCAATAAATAGTCGTCAATTGACTGGTTGGTTCAGAAACCACAGTACACAATTGGGATTGGGGGGAGTGGAGAATTAAAAGCAGTAGGCAGATCTCAGATATTGTCAAATTTAGATTAATCTAAATCTATGTGTTGGGTTTAAAAAAAAAAATAAACAAGCATCCTAGTCCTTGGAACTAGTACATTGGTCCACTGAGCCTCAAATTTCAGGGTGTTATTGTTTATCTGGCTTTCCTGGGATGTAACTTTGAGAAGACAGATTACAGTATGCTCCTGCACACCCTATTGATTTTATATGTCATCAATGTATATTGTACGTCTACACTATTACCAGGAGAAGCAGGAGGTGCCCGTAGTTATGCCACTGCCTCCGCCCGTCATCCCATGCTGTGCCCTATGGGAAGCCACTGATTCTTACACTTGGAGCTGGGACAATGCAACTTAATCAGACTGACAGGAAACAGGCAGCAATTACAGTGTGCTGCTACATCTGCTGGGTTCCACTTCACTGAAGGAAGAGTTATCTCAATTTTAATGTACATCCCTTTTTCATGTTTCATTTAACCTCTCCTGTATTATTAAACACATCAAAATATAATGACACTCGTTAAAGAAGAAAAACAGGACAGTTGGGATATTCTGGACTGTATTCCTATATTTGTAACTTAATTGTATCATTTTTGCTTCTCTCCAACATCTCCCCCTGGTGAATAACTAATTCAGTATATAGGTATTTAAATAGCGAGCTGGGAACTAGCTGTTTAAACACCTACATCAACACGGAGTTCAGCTACAATGAAATGTCCCTCATTCATTTGTCTGTTTTCACTAGGAGTGTTTCTCTTTTCAAAAACATTCTTTTGCAATGTGTCAAAATAGCTAGTTTACCCATTACTGCAGTGCACATAAACTGCTTTAAAAACAGCTCAATGAAATTCCCCAGGAATATATTTGCAGCATGACTTGGGAGACCTTGGGAACTGAAATTAGCAGGTGTCTCGCTCACTGGCCCACCCTAGAACAGACAGGCCCCATAAGCCAGCCTGGCCCACTGACCTGGGATGCAGGACCCAGGAAATCATTCATTATGCAAGATAAATGTGATGACACACTAGGCTGAGCCTCTCATCTGGAGGGTTTTGGGGTGTTTTTTTTCCTACTTTGATTCTCTGAACCCCTATCTTTATAATTGCCTCTGAAGTATTTAGTAAACTTCCCTAAGAATTAAGTGTCCATTAAAGAATAACTGTGATCTCCAAATACAGACTTTTCCCCTGCACAAGTTTCCAGAGAAATAATAGAGATATGATACTGGGCTTTCACTTCAACTTGTAAAATATTATTTGACCAAGTACAAATTACAAGATATCTGGGGTAGTTTGTATGTACTAGGGAAACGGAGGAAAATGATAATAGCTACAGACATCTTTCTATATAAACAGATTTTAAGCAAAAAAGCACCAGTGCCCAATTAAAAAAATGTATATTAGATTTTTCTTTAAAGAATAATACAATCAAAATATTACAGGCATATCCATAATCAATAACAAACAGGTCATTATGAGCTAGTATGATGCAAAGTGATACAAGAAACAGTCTCGGTTTTCAAGGAGCTAACAATCTAGTTGTCGAATCAAAAACAAATACAGATAAGCCAGAGCCCAAACAGGTTCCTATCAGTATTGTGGAACTAATCACAGGGCAACATTTTAATGGCTTGTATGCCTAGTTAGGCGAATAAGAAAGACCTAAGGACCCTGAGATCTCCTCTGGGGTAAAAAAAAACCACATGATATCCAGCCAGTGAGCACCTAAAGTGACCTCTTGAACATCTATCATCAGCATCCATTCAGATTATTCACTGTTCTGCCACCTGGTTGCTAACAGGTTAATATGATTCCTAGATAAAAGAGTTTAATAAAAGCAACACTGCTTAGCTCCTGTTTTACTTATGTGCTCACTACAGTATCGTAATCATCAACCTTAAAGACAGAATAAATACCATTAAGAGAGAAGGAGAACATAAATTTAGAGCAATTATTACAAGTAGCCATGTTGACTGGATTCAAATCTCCAGAGGCAAATTACATACCTGGGTGCCCAAAGTATTTGCAAGTGTGATCACAAAACCAATGTCAAAAGTCTTTGAAAAATAATGGAGATGAGGAGAGATACCATAACAGTATAAGGATATATAGTCCTGTCTTTTGAAAAAAGGAGGAGAAAAGATAAAAGGTAAATTTCAGGAACTATTAGAATAGTCAGTTTAATGCTTATCTTCATTAATATTTTTCTAAAGAATTATTAAGAGGTGACTTGAAGAGAAAAAGTGATCATTGGGAGCTAACATAGGTTCATTAGGAACAAGTGATTCCAACAATGAGAATCACTTGTTGGAAGTGATTCCAACTTCCACTACACGCATCTATTAGAATGGCCAAAATATGAAACACTAACCACATATGCTGGCGAAGATGAAGCCTGACAGGCACGCTCATGCATTGCTGGTGCAAATGCAAAATGGTGCAGCCAATCTGGAAGACAGTCTGGCAGTTTCTTACAAAACTAAACTCTTACCATACAATCCAGCAATCACACTTCTTGGTATTTAGCCAAAGGAGCTGAAAACTTACACCCACACAAAAACCTGCACGTGATGTTTACGACAGCTTTATTCATAATTGCCACAACTTGACAGCAACCAAGATGTCCCTTGGTAGGTGAACGGATAAATAATCTGTGGTATGTCCAGACAATGGAAAATCATTCAGTGTTAAAAAGAAATGAACTATCACGCCATGAAAAGACATGGAGGCATCTTAAATTCATGTAAGTGAAAGAAGCAAATCTGAAAAAACTACATACTGTATGATTCCAACTATACGACATTCCGGAAAAGGCAAAACTATGGAGACAGTGAAAAAATCAGTGGTTGCCCGGGGGGGGGGGGGGGGGAAGGTGTGGAATGACCCGGTGGGGCACAGAAGACTTTTAGAGCAGTGAAATAACTGTATACCATAATGATGGAGACATGTCATTAAACTTTTGACCAAACAATGGAATGTACAAAATCAAGAGTGAACCTAATGTAAATTATAAACTTTGGGTGATACCACTGTGTCAGTTCATCCATTGTAACAAATGTACCACTCTGATGGGAAACATTGACAGTGAGGGAGACTATGTGTGGGGTGGGGGGACAGGAGATTTATGAGAAATCTCTGTATTTTCCTCTCAATTTTGCTATGAATCTGAGAAAAGAACGTCTTTAAAAGAAAAGAAAGGAAAAGGAAGGAGGATATGATAGAAGGAGGGAAGGAGAGAAGAAAACTAAAAGAAGACAGAGAAAAGAAGGCAAAATGATAGTCTTTCCTTAGCCTCCCGCCACTCTCTGATTTTTGTATTTCCTTCTATTTAATATTTAGGTTAAATTTGCAGATTTCCTGTGTGCACATCATGTGTCTTTGTTTTACTTGCCTATTCTCATCTGTAAGCTGCTCCCACCTTATATATCCTCAAACATCTAAGAACCTGACACTGGCATGAAATCATGCCTAACACTGCTGTGCAAGGAATGGTACTGTAGGTTCATGTGTTTTCTCTTCTAGTACTGTACATAAATCTACCCTTGTTTTTCAGTTAAAATAAAGACTCTACAGGGGCTGACTTGTCAATGGTTGTCAATGGTTGGCAGAAATTTGTAATCAGAGCCAGTGTTTTCCTGCGACAGTATTCATCTTCTCTGCCTTCTGCTTGCTTTTCTTCCACACTCTCTTAACCTCCATGATTTCTATTACATCTTTTACATTTGAGTTTTGTTTTTGAGTAACAGTCATTTTTCCTTCCCTCATTCCCACCCCCGCCCCCCGACCTTGAGAAAAGCACAATCTGTAATTCCCAAAGTGCATCATATCTCCGTTATGCCACTATATAGTAACCGTTGACTGGTATACCTCCTCGCTTACAGTCTTCCAATTTAATGTTAAATAGAAGCTCTACCCAGATCCTAACTTCTATCATTATGAGGAACTAAGAACATCTTGATGGCTCTTCAGATTGTGGTGGCACCAACAGGTCATGCTCAAGTAAGAATATTCAGGCAAATCTAATGGAAAGAATGAAACAGTACTATATACAGAGATGCAAATTTTTCTAGAAATGTTACTGAAAAATAGATTTGGGGCAATTCATAGGATGGACAACAAATCATTAACTTTTAACTATTTGAGGGACCAAGAGGTTTAATAAGTGATTTTACAATAATGCATGCTACATTGCCTTTTGTATCTTTTAAATTATATAGTTACATAAATTTGTTTAATAAAATGAATATTTTGCATGTGTTTCAAGCCTTTCAGAAATGCCCAGTGTCTGAAAATTGAATCATCCATGAAATGGACATTCAGCTAAAGTAGTCTGATAAGTCCATTGAAAAACTACTTGGTAAAATGACAGTGTTGAACCTACAGTAAATACAAAATAAACAAAATCACTCCTAAAACTGAAAAAAAACAAAAACAAAGAACAAAAAAACACCAAATCCTTTGATCTGCAATAAACTTTGCATAATTTTTATATTTTATGAAATGAAAAAAAATGTTTTCTAATAAGGAACAGTTGTGATATATTTATTTATTAAGAGCTTTAATGAAGATATGACTTAAAATGATAAATCTGCTTTAAAAAAACAAAACTGAAGCCTCCTTGACAGGATTACTATGATGACTCATATGATTAATTCTTCAAACTTTGATATATATTAACTTATATGAAAAAGTAATAAAAATAAATTGAGTTAAAAATCCAAAGAGTGCCAAAGAATGGGTAAAAAGGCAATGCAACGTATTTGAAAAATTGGCAAAAGAAACCTAAAAAAAAAAAAAAGCAAAATAAATTGGCAACGAGGAAATTGATTTTTAAAAGATTTGAAAGTAGTTAATATGAACTGAATGAATATCTACTTGAAATACAGAAATTTGCCCCAATAATTAAATATATTTTCTGAATATTAAATATTTCATAAGAAAATTAAACCACACTATGTCCATTAGTAATCTATAAGTAGAATATGCCTTAAAGTACTGCAGTGAGGTAAGAATGAACACCAACTACAACTTTAGTCTTTAAAATCTGTTAGAAACTATCCCATTCAATATGAATTGCTATAAATCACAGTTAAAAGAAACGCATTTTGGGTGAATATCTAAATTCAGAAATTTGATGATGAAGCAAATCAATTTGGGGCACTGTGATCTAGAATCCAAAAAGGGCCCCTTCCTGTTTAGCTCACTCGAACATTTCTTCTCATTCTTTGCTGGTCATCTCTTCCCTAAACCAAATTGTCTGATTCTTTCCATCTTGACACAACTCTGTGGCCCCAAGAATTTCATCCCTATGCAGAGGGACAGAGGCTTAGACCTGGATTTGTATTGATTAAAATGTATTTGGATATAAAACCTCTTCACCCGCAGGAGGATGGCTATAATCAAGAAAACACACAATAACAATTCCGGAGGGCGGGGGGTAGTGAAATTAGAATCCTCATTCACTATTGGTGGGGACTGTGAAATAGTGCAGTCACTTTGTAAAATAGTTTGGAAGGGCCTCAAAATCTTAAAAAAACAGTTATCATTTAGCCCAACAACTTCATTCCTAGGTATATACCCAAGGAAACTGAAAACGTATGTCCACACAAAAACTTGTACGTGAATTTTCAGAGCAGCATTATTCAGAATAGCCCCAAATTGGGAACAACCCAAATGTCCATAACAGATGAACGGATAAATGAAATGTGGTCTCTCAATATAATGGAATGTTATTCTGCCATAAAAAGGAACAGAGTATTGATCCATACTGCAATATAGAGGAAACTTAAAAACATCATGCTAAGTGAAAGAAGCTAGTCCAAATGATTCCATTTATAAGGAATGTCCAGACTAGGCAAATCCATAGAGACAGAAAGTAGATTAATGGTTACCAGAGACTGAGGGTAGGGAAACTGGGGAGTAACTGCTAATGGGAGTCACTGCTAATGGGAGTAACCGCTAATGGGCATAGGGTTTCTTTGGGGTCATTTAAAAAGTCTTCTAAAATTAGATAGTGTTGACAGTGGCACAGCTCTGATTATCCTAGAAACCACGGAAGGGGACACTTTAAAATGACTAATTTTATGATATGTGAACTAAATCTCAATAATTCAGATATATACATATATACACATACATGTACATTTTACATATATGTATATGTTTATTTCTTTCATATTTGAGTTTAGGGACCAAGATATTTACACATTATTAATTTTATGAAAATGATACTACTATTCATGCTGTTTTGTGACACGGCATTTCACTCAAAATATTGGATATTTTTCCTTACTGATCTGTTTAGATAATCCTTTTAAATAGCTCTACCATATACAACTGTGTACTTTTACCACGATTACTTGCTCATTTAGATTATTCTCAATGTTTTGGTATAGCAAAACCACAGTGATGAAAATACACAGACATACACACACACACTCACACACACGCACACACACATAAATACCGGGAATGCCAAAGTGGGTGCCAAAAAAATGTATACACATGACTTTTGTTATTGGTATATACCAAGTATTACAATTTTAATACAGTTTTTTTTCCTTTCTTAAAATGTGTATACATTTTTTTGGCACCCTCTGTATATATGTCTCTTTGATTATCTGATGAACAAAAACCTCTTAGATAAATTCCCACAAGTGGGATTTCTGGGTCACCGTGCACATTTTTAACGTTGATCCATACTACTAAATTGCCTTTTAGGAAAGTTATTTTTCTCAGTTTACACCTTCACCCGACCCCACCCCTGCAGCTGTGACGGACATTAATTACCCTTTTACCCTCTCGTAGGGTAAAATGTACTCAATACTGTGTATCCTCAGAGTGTATTTTATCTTTACAGATCTGAACACTAACAAGTGATGTGTTATTGTTGTTTGGATGGCACCTATTTGATTACGATCGAGGCTGAATATCTCGCACATACTTTCTAGCCACTGGTATTTCTTCTTTTGTAAATTAGATACATATATCCCTTGCCCATTTTTCCTGTTGGAGTGTTTTTCATTTTCTTACAATTTTAAGTTCTTTTGGTCGAATAAGGACATTAATCCTTTGTCAGACACGTTGAAAATAGCTTTTTCTGCCAAAAGTGGTTTTAAATTTTAATTCAAATAGATGTTCCCTATTTGCCTGGAAGTTACCATCAGTGTCATGTCTGACCAGGAACTCTAATGAGATGGAAAGAATGGAATTGGCTACCTTAGGAGCTCATGAACTGCCAGTCATCTGGAATACTCAAATACAGGCTATTTTACCACCGAGGCAAGTCGCTCTAAAAGGTGATTCAAACATTGAAAGCGTGGTTAGAATCAGTGACTTTTATGATCCTCCCAGCCCTGAGAGTGTAGGAGTTTGTGAGAGAGACAAATATTTAACCTCATGAAAAACAAGCCACTGCACCTGTGATAACAAGTGAGGAATTGATTCCTATTACACACACACACACACACATACACACACACCCCTCATGAGAGTGCAGTAGCCTGAACTCAGATGCCAAGAAAAGGTGTGAATGTGTGTGTAACCATGTGTAGATGTGTGCCTTCAGGTGTGCATGTGAGGGAGGGACGTGCAAAGGAGAAAAGTACCTGACGACTAATTACATTTCAGTGTTTCATAATATTTTTCCATGGAAAGAACATTTTAGGGGGAAAACTCAAAAGAAAGATGGACTTCTATTATTAAAGAAATAGGGAAATAGATATACTTCCAGAAAAAGGAAGAACAGAAGAAAGAATACACAAGACAATGAAAGAAGCAAACACTATTCTCTTTTCTTTAATCTTTCTCCTATTTTCCATATGTTTAATTTGTGAATCATCTGGATAATTGCTTCAACTCTGCTTTGCTTTGTTTCAGAGAGGCAGCAGTTACAATGGAAACAAAATTATTAATAGCTATCATTTATAGAGTGGAAACTAATCCAAGGGTACACACCCATGCACTCGCACACACAAACATTTTACAAGTATTTTCCCAATTCCATGAAATAGATACTATTATGAATCCCATTTTACAGATAAAGAACTGAGGCCAAGAGAAGTTAAATAACTTGCCTAAGTCACACAGCTAGTAAGTAGCAGAGTCAAGATTCAACCTTGGGCAACCAGGTTCCCAAATCCAGGACCCAACTGCCACTCAGTGCTGCCTCTCACACAGTGGGCATGTCAGCTTTGGAGTCCACAGTAGACCTGGCTTCAACTTCATGCTCCAACACCTACCAGCTGGGTGGCTTTGGAGGAATCATTTTCCTGCCCTGAGCCTCAGCTTCCTCATTTATATAATGGCACTGGTTGGTGCCTTTCTTACAGGGTTAGTTGTGAAAATGAAATGAGATCATGTGGGAATCTGAAACATAGCAAACACTCACTAAATCACAGCTATTATTATTGACTTGCTTCAGACATAAACGCGATAGAATTTTGAGGCAAGAAATGTCCTAAAGCCAATTAAACCATGTTACAATGCCAGGCCTTTTAGAAATGTTGAAAGCATATCAAGGAAAATACCAGGGTGGAAAGGAAAGCCTCCCCAGCTCTTCAAGGGCTGTAAGGGTGATAAGACCACTTGGGACCAGAAGGTCCTGTTATCCTCCACACAGATCCCTAAAGCTCTGGTAGGACTGGGTAATCCTGGGTGATAAGAGAGATGTAAGGAATTACAACTCCTGATAAAGCACTGGAGTTTTGTTTGCCCATACTTTGAGGAGATACATGTGACACAGATAAAGTACTGGCAAAAGCCCTAGGTGGGCTTGAAATGACTTCTCAGGCCCTGGCGAGTTGGAGGGCTGTGACCTTGGGGCTGACCTGCTACTGTGTTTGTTCTGCTTATCTCACAGTGCACTCAGAGCCATCCAGGGGCAGGTTAGGCAGGCAGCACTCCAGGAAGAGTGGAGTGAGAGCCTGGGGGCTTCTTAGTCAGCTGGACTCTCTGAAAGGAGAAAGTACTCATTGGTCTCAAATACCATAGCATGTCATCATCTGAAGATTCCTTCGCATGTAGAGGAATTACAGATATGACGTTCTTCCAACATACAAGGAGAGGATGTCATTACAAGCATTGATAAGGCATACTAAATCAGACCAGATAGAATCAATGGCAACGTGCAGTGGGAACGCTGAAGAGGGGTGGTCAATTCTCATAGGATGAAATAGGAAAAGGGAGATAGAGAAAGTCATTTTCGGGAAAATGGCCTCTGAGCAGGTCCTTGAATGAGGAATGAATGGGATGTTGACAGGTAGAGCAGGGATGACGGATTCTCCAGGCTGAGGGGACAGCCATCGCACAAGTGTGGTAGCATTAAACACCCAGATCCATGCAGTAGTTTATGAAGAATTCTGCAGCAAGAAAGCTTACAACTGCATCAGACTTTGCTTTCCCCTTGTTACCCCCTCCTGCCAACTTCATACAACAGAAAACTATCCCTGTCCATTAATATATGCCATACGTAAAGCAATGCAAATAAAACAACATGATGAAGATTGAAAAGTATTTCTAGAAAAGATGTTGACTAGAATGAGAGGAACGTTCACAGGAGTATAAATTGGTACAACCTTTGGTAAAGCAATTTGCCAGTACCTCACAAGAAATTTAATGTGTGGAGCCTTTGATTTGGCATTATCACATTTATAACTCTGTTCTACATGGGAAAAGGATGTATGCAAGGGTTTTACTTGTTTATTAAACAAATATTTCCTGAGTCCCCATATACGACAAAGCATGGGTGTCCCTGCTACGGATATAACAGTAAGGCAGACAAAGTCTTGCCTCCATGCAACTTATATGAACAAATAAGAACATATTTCATTTAATTTCAGATTGTATGAAATGCTATGAAATAAGTTAAGAAGAAAATGAATGACCAAGGGAGATTCACCCTGAGAAGGTGACATTTGAAAAAGAATTCAACATTTGGGAAAAGAGGCCCATGCAAAGACCTAAGGGGACAGCGTCTTAGGCAAAGAATATATTTAACAACAGTGGGTGTGTAAAATGGCAAAATAAACCAACAAACAAGAATAATGGAAACAATGTGATGTTCATCTTTTCAGATTTGGTTAAGCCAATGTATGTATCCATGAAATGGAATACTATGCGATAGTTAAAGAGATTAAGATAATTCTCATGTATTGATAAGATAATGTTCTCTAAGTTATATTAAAACATTGTCTTAAAGTTCAGGTGTTGTTAAATATAGTATGATCCCATCTGTGTTACATGCATGTGCGTAGAACATTTCTAGAAGGATGTGGAAAAAACAATCTGTAACAAGGATATGTAACAAGCAGCTTGGATATGAGTCTGAAGTTCTGAGCGAGAAGGAAGATTTTAGGTTTTTTTGTGTATGTTTTATACTACTGGATTTTTATCAATATATGTACTACTTTTATAGCTAAAATATTTATTTTTGAAAAAATTAAATTTTAAAACTTTCTACAAGCAAACAAAGTTTTTAAGATATCTCTATTCTTTTACTTGAATGTTCTGAGAATTTACTTCCTCATTGCAATCCCTTCTGGGATAATAAGTCCTTTCAGGATTCTTTTACATTTTTTTATCTTTCAGAAAAATCACTCCAACACAGTTCCTGAGTTGTCGTGTGCAACCAAAGTTAGCCCCTAGATCCAAAGCTATTCTTACGTCCCCTGCTGGCTCATGCAGTCACACAGGGCCCCATAATTATAAGGGCCTCACATTTGGTTGAATAGTCTGCTGTTGTTATCTTGAAACTCTTAATCATTTTTGGATAAGAGGTTCCTCATTTGCATTTTGCACTGGGCCCCACAAATTATGTAGCTGGCCTTGCCTAGAGCACTGGGCCATCTTTGGATACATGAGTTTTGGAATAAAGCACACTGATTATCCACACACATCCCAGAAGCATGTGTCAATAGCTGGACCCAACCAGCGTGGAGAACCCCCTGGAACGATTAACAGAGAGCCTCTGCTCCATTTGAGGAGTCCTGTACCTCCCCTCCACTTGACAGGTGCAATAAAAGACCATGGGCTTAGGTATCATACTTTCTAATGTTTCAAGAAAAGTTGGAAATCCAATTTTTAATGGGGAAATCACCACTTTTAAATGTTGCCAACTAATTTATAGGCTCTAGCTAAAGAGAGTATGCCCATACACCAAATTCGGTTTTTATGTTTCTAAGTTTCAACCTCTGTTTTCCTTCCTCAAGACACTTGTCAACAACACCTGTGGCAGGAATTTGTTGTCCAGGACTTGCATTTTCACACATGAACCAGACACAGAGTTTGCCCCCCACAAAAGATATGGGACTGAACTAGCACAAAGTAGGGCGGTTGATAGAATTCACGGCGCCACGTCTAGTTCTTTCAAAGGCCCAAAGTCGGCTACAGTCTTACCGGAAATTCAACATCTTTCACTTACTTACGTTGTTTGCCTTTGTTTTGAATGTTTTGCCACTGTTGTTACATGGGAACCTGAAGAATTTAATAATTGCTTCACATTTTTAGAATGCTTCTGAATCATGATGTGAAAATCAAACAAAAACCAAAAAAAAAAAAAAAAAAATTCTGGCGTTTGTTTGCAAGGTTGTGTTTTGAGCAGTGCCATTAGAGAATTTCACAAAATGAGAACCAGCCTTTGGACGTTCTCCCATCACATAATGTACTTTGTAAGTCCAAACACTCAAAAAGTCTTTTAGAATCAGAGGATTTGAAAAAAGGGATGAAAGTAATGCTAAAATTAAGAACCGTGTAGCACAAATAATTTAATACGTCTTCAATTCCTGGGTTTTAAATGAGCCATCCTTTAGAATCCTACATTTAAATAGTCTTTTAATGGATTTCCCCTCCCAAATCCCAGGTTTTTCTGTTTCAAATCGGATCTTTCCTGGATTTGAGATTATTTTTTATTTTTTCACGGTAAAAATAAAAGGAGCTTTCATATCTTAAGAAGACAGTACGTTAAAGGGCTAGGGAAATGCTCTTGGTCTATAAACTCATTATCTCTCAGCAGCACATTATAGGCCCATACCTTCTACATTCTCCATGTCCCTTGCCAACCCCAACATACCATGACCACAGAGGTCTCCTAAAAATGGCCTGTGCCCCAGTGGCTGGCAATATTGTTATGGTGTCCTTACTGGCCAATACCCACTCAGCAAGTACTCAGTGGTCGCTATAAACCTTAACTCTTTGCGACCAGGTTCAAATCAATCAGCTTCTAATGGTAACTGTACCAGGGGTGCTAACTACTGGTGGTGAAAGGATTAAACAATCTAAGGAAATTAGCTAGAAGACTGTTGAGTTTCTTTTGCATTTAAAGAGGAAACGTTAGAGGGGTGTGTGGCGGGTGGGGGGGGGCATTCTCTTCATTTGCTCCCGCATTATTGGCTAATGTTGCCTGTCTCATGGCTGGGAACAAGTTCAATGGACGGGCTTATTGCATTTGTGCCAGACACTGAGATTTTCCCAGCTGCTTCAAGTATAAGAAGAACCTTGCTTTCCTCCCATTTTCTAGGGTTACATTTTACTGTTTGCAATAAAAGTGAGTGGTTAGCAGATCTATTTCTCTGCCGCCAGATCTGTTGATACCTTTCATTTTAGGCGAGCCAGATTGCTTATGAGTTACCGTACCTGAAATATTTGTAGTCACCACCGACATAAGGCTGCAATGACTTGATTGTAATAAACAACTTCGTTAGCTTCTTGTCAGCATTATATTAAGGCTCAGAGTTGTTAGACAAGAATGTGTACTTTCAAATTTTCCTTCTCTGCGTATATACACACACGAGTAATCATTTTAGAGGCAACATTATCTTGATTTTCCAGAACAAAATAACTTTGCATGCAAAAAGCCAAACAACTGAATACAACACAAACTTAACTTTCCTGAAGCAATCATGACTCTTTACACATTTGTTATTCTGTCTGACATACACAATAAATCGTAATAGTTACCAAATTACTGTTCGGTTTCAAATGATGTGCACACATCTATAATCTTAGTTAGCTGCTTGCTGGCCTGCTTCGGGAATGTCATTGCATCCTCCAGGGTAATTCTATATCAATGACTTTTCCAAATAAATCTAGTTGCTGGTTTATATTAATGAACTGTCACAGTTTCTATTGTTTTCCCATGGCCTTGCAGCTGTATTCCTTCACAGGTGCTTGGCAAATTAAAATGATGCTGGTTTGGGGTTTCAGCTTGATACAAAATCACTCCTTCAGCAGATTGTTCAGAAGTTATTCATGCAAGAAACACATCTTTACTCTAGACACTCAGCTTTCCCACTTATCCAACACCCATGCCTTTGTTGACACTCTGCATTTCTGTTTTCCACACCAAAGAAGTACAAAGAGAGATTGTCTTTCTTGCTTAAGACATTTCTATTAAAGAATCACAAGCACTGGAAGCATTATTTTTAAAGAAATGTGTTCTTTTCAGTCAATCCTAACACTGTGTTCACAGATCACAAACATCAATTACTCATGTTTGCAGATTTATATATCTTTTTGGGTTGTTTTTGTTCACATCCATTACCCAAGGGATCAACAGACAGGAAGAAAATTATTCCATGCTAACTCTCCAAAACCACATTAAGTATTCCCTTTTGGAGCTATTATAGTCTTTATTTAAAAAATACTTGGCTCATGACTAACTTCTACCAGTGAAAATGAGAATGGTTAACACGCAAGTATCCACTCAATTAAATTATCCTGGGTTCTTTTTAGATTGTGCTTCCTCCCTGTGGTGTACCTGCCTAATCCTCATTTCCTTTTATCATCCTGAATTCTTTCCTTGACCGCTTGGAGGCTATCAGAGCATTTTAGCTCTTAAGTGTCCTGGGTTACCCACCCACTATGTCACAGCACCGTCAGTTATCATAGCTCTACATTTCCACACACCCACAAACTTTCCAGGGGATGATAGACAGATGATAGATAGATAGACAGACAGATAGATAGATAGAGATAGATAGACAGACAGACAGACAGACAGACAGACAGATAGATAGAGATAGGTGTGTGTGTGTGTGTGTGTGTGTGTGTGTGTATACACATATACATTTACACTTACCTTTATTCTTAATGTAAGGATTGTTGCCAAATTGCTGCATACTAAACATTATCTACGCATTTTGACCTATGAACTCTCCATTTCCAATATTTGCAATTTATCATGATAGGGATGCAAACATTAATGCTTTGGAGATAAGGCAAAAACATCTTCTTCTAACCTCTTTCAAAAACACACAGCAGTGCTGGTAGTCTACCTAATATCGCATTTCCATTCTACCCATCCTCCATCTTAAAGAGGAAGAGAGATCTACATTTCCCAACCTCGCTTGCAAATGTGGTAGTCAAGGAGCTGTAAACAGAAATAAGTACACAAGCCTGCCCCTAACATTTGGAGGGATGGGCACAAGAATACAAGTAGGGGGTCCACATACTAGAAGTCTAAATATTTAAAAACTATATATCGAGTTGCCGAAGTGCGAAAAAAATTGCTTCTATATTGTTACCTTGACTGATGTACCTTCTTTATAACATCTGGGAGGCCTGGAATACTTGGCCTCTTTCAAGTTCCAAGCCATGGAGAGTCAGTCCAGTTGGCCTGCTTCATTTCTCCTTCTATACAGCTCCAACCCACACAGCAAGGGGACGTAGCATATGCATGTGGACATTCCAGCCTTCATATCCACGCTCCATCCACATCCCTGCCCACCCATCTCATGCATACAATGGCCCCTTGGTCAACTCCCAGGGCTATGGCTAGTGGCACATTCTGTCCACAGGAGAACAGATCCAAAGGAGAGGCCCATACAAACCTAGAAGTGGGCTCAGGGCCAATTGGGCTGGAATTTCAGGGTACTCAGAACATTGTCTAGAAGGAACGGGTGGGCTCTTGGTGAGCCGTTTCCTTTGGCCCATTGGATTAAATTCTCAACGTGAAGGATATAGCCCAAGGAGGGCCAGAGCAGACCCTATAAAGCCTGGGTCTGATCAATTCTGGCTACTCAGAAATTTCTTTAAACAGGGTTGACTCAGGTGGTGGACTCCTTTTGCCCTTTTTTCTCCTGCCTTCTTTATAGATGGAAACTCATATCTGATGGCTGGAACTATGGCAGCCATCTTGTGAACATGAGGATAAAGTCTTTCCTTTAATCCCCTAGAAAAGATCTAGAATGAGCCAAGGTTTCTGTTGACTACGTCAGCTGTAAACTGCCAACCTTTGGATTTCTTTCCATGTGAAGGAAAATTGAGCCATGACTTATTTCAGCCATTACTTTCTAGTTTCTCTTCATTACAGCCAAACACAATGCCCCACTGGCATAGGTGTGCACAAATTTTATGGTAGCTATTGACCACCTTCATTGTCATTAACCTTGCCTTAAGGAGTGTCTCAGAACACAAACTATGCAGATGCTAGCATAGTTCAAATGGGTTTTGAACAAAATGAATGGCAAATGTGGGAGTGAAGGAAGGGGGCCTATGAGCAGAGGAAATGGAATGAGCAAAGGTCTGTATGTGGGCAAGGCATATTTGGAAAACAAAGGGTAAAACCACTTTATTTGTGGAGAGGGAAGATTACTGAGATCTCAGTTAAGTTAGACAGTTGGAATGCAAATGGAAAGGAGAAATGAGCTTAGGTTAACCTATCCCTCCTACACATCTGCAAGCAAGTCTACCAGGTAAACACTCAATTAAATGGCAACTATTTGAAGTCTTCCTTCCCAAGGGAAAATTAATAGTATACATGAAAGTACACGTACACACACTATTATCCATATTTACAAACACTCACATAGCATGCTGTAAAATTTCAGTATTGCCCATTGTACTTCCCGGCAATTGTTTGTCTTCTCATTGCTCAGTAAAGTCACTGAGGACCAAGCCTTGTCTTACTATCTTGGTACCCTCAGTGCCTAGTCTGGAGCTTGGTACACAGTGAGTACAACAAATCTCAGAATAACTAATTACTTGGGAAGATAACGTTACTAACATTATTAGTAGCTGTAATAGTTAATAATAATTAATTACTTGGGAAGATAATGGGAAACTATTGGGAGGAAATCATTTCTTGAAATTGATATTTTTATTAATCTGCTGCTACTGAACTGGATGTCTTGGAGGAAGGAAAAAAATTGAAAAGGCTATTTCTGTGGTGCAAGTTTAAAGAAATTCCTCACACTAGAGGAGAACAACAGGAGTAGAAAGTGAAGGGCAGATGCAATGATTATTGTGAAGGCAGCAATCATATTAAATCTGAATTGCAAGGAATGAGAAGAATTTCCAGATGACATGGAGGTCTTGGAATGAAGTGATCATAAGAATAATAGTACTAGAAGGAAAAAATGAACATCAAGCACTGAGACTTGTTTCAATGAGAAACAGATAAGTACTGGTTTAATTTCATTAAGACTGAGTAGTCATTGAGACATTGAAGGAATAATGTCTAACAGGAAATTCAAAATATGATAAAATTTCAGAATGTTTTATATATTTAATATTGGTGAATGTTCATTCAATGCTCTTTGCTTTTTTTTAAAACTGAATAATCAAAATTCAAAATATGATTTTCTCCATTTTACAGATGAGGAAACTGAAGCACACTGAGATTTAATCAATTGCCCAAAGACATAGAGCCAGTAAAGTGGCAGAGCTGGGATTCAAATTCTGGTAGCTCAGCTAAATCACCACCCTAACCAATTAATTGGAAGCGATAGGGCTTTCTTGGCCTGCCCATTCTGGGACCCAGAATTGATTGCAGCAGTCTTTGGAGTCCACTCATTCTGTATTGTCATACTTAGAAGTAAACATCCCACCAGTGACTGTCAAGTTCCACATAGCATTTATACATGTATGTCAGAAAAAGTGGGAGTGGGGGTTGGCAGAGAGGTTGGGAGGAACTCAATTCAGTAGAATTCTGTTTTGCAGGACTTCTCAGAGTCATTACTATGCTGATAAGCATTGTGAATTGTCAAGATTCAGTAAAGTATAACCTTCCGAGACTTATTGACCAAAGAATCCTCTATTTCTGTCCAGTGTCTCAAAGGGTGGTTCTCCACGGGACACACTTTGGAAACGGTTGCTCAACTCAGTATTTTAGGTGGAAAAAAAACCACAAAAGGTTTTTTGAAGAAGTGTGAATTGACACTTTAGAATAAAATCAAAATACTCTTTACTCTAGAGTGGTGGTTTCCAATCTTGACTGCATCACCTGAAAACTTAAAAAATATATATTGAAGACCAGAAAACATGCCCAGTTATTCTAATTTCATTGCTCTGAGGTAGGGCCTGGGCATTGAGATCTTCTAGGGTGTTTCCAAAATGTGGCCAACTTTGAGAAGATCTGCTCTAGAATAATCTTAAGCATAATTACATACATAAAACTACACGTGACCAAGATTGGGGTTCAAATATCAATTTCTAATTTTATATCATTAAAGAATTATCAGTGACTACTAGAGAATCTTTGCTGTTCTGATCAGGACCTGGACTTCTCTTCTTTTGCCTCATCTAGATTTTTCTGTGTTCCACTTTCTTTTCTGTTACTCATTGGTTCATGATGGATGCCAGTTCCACCTATCAGATTCTTTATCACACTGTATTGCGTTACACTGCATTCTCTGTTCATTTAATTGCCCAATGTTGACACAAGTAGAGTTCTGATCATCGCATTAAAAGAGGTGGCTTTCTCCAACACTTATTCTGCTAAAAGTCTGAAATCAGTTATTTATACTTCTCCAACTTGCATGATGCTGCAGTTCTGTTACGTCTCTCTGTCTCTAATAGGAGCTATCTCTCAAAGGCATCACTGGCTGCCTCTGTGTTCTGTCCCTGTGCATTGTGTTCCACCAGCTACAGAAGAGATAACATGAGGTCTTATATTGCTTTTATTTTTAGCAAGGAAAGTGGCCTTCAGGTCAAATTTGAGGTGGAAATGGATTCCTCATTTCAGAAAAAAAACAAAAACAACACAACAACCCTAGGGTATATCCTGCATGTGTTTATTAAACATTTTTTCTTGACGTTAGCAGTTCATCAGTTCACTCCTTCAATATTTTGCTACCTTTTCCAACTGGTGACTCTACAGTCTACGATGGTTTCTCATATCCTTCCTTAGCCCCATCTCAGATTATCAGCCCTGTAGAAAGTAGGGGAATTTCTGGTCTCAGAGGCAGGCAAATCACTCTACATGAGAAAATTCAGGACCATTAAAAACTCAGCCATAATGCTACCCCTGAGAGATGTCAGAGACACAAAGTGATACCCATAGAAGCCTGCCAGGCAGTCAGAAGTTGGGCGGGGGTTGGGGGCGGGGCTTCAGCAGGGAAAGGAAAGGTGTAAAAGCCTGGATAAAATTGAGAAGAAAGTGGGAAGAGATAGTAAACAGAAGGAAAATAAGGAAAGGAGGGAGAAAGGGAAAAAGAGAGGGAAAGGGAAGGGAAGAGAGCAGGGGAGGAAGCGAGGGGGGCAGGAGGACAGGGGTGAGGAGGGGAAGGGAAGAGAGAACCAGGACAAAGTTACAAGATATTATCCACAATGGCTTCAGGTGCCATCTAACTTCATACTTTGAGTAACCCTTCCCTAAACATCAACCAGATCACACCAACATAATCCCTGTTCTCTGAAAGATTATGTTCAATAATAATTTTACAATGGTGATGCTATATCTATATCAACTAGCAATGCTATATCAACTAACAATAGACGAAAATTTAGAGAATAGTCACCTAGCCACCCAATTACCTGGCACAAATACAAAGTTCAAGTTTTAATTCTAACAATACAATAGCTCATGGAATTAGAAGGAAGACTTTGAGGTTACCAGTACAATTATGGCCTGACTTTTTTAATTGGTCAAATGAAAAGGTATTTCCTATCTACAATGTCTTTTACGACTTCAATTAAGCCTTTCCCATGGACTTAATTGCTGGGGCTCTTTCATCAAGGTTCTTGTTAATATTCCTTGTAATATTCCCACCTGTTCTGATATGAGTCTGGCTCATCCATCACCCCTGCAGGGATATTGTCGCAAACAGGGCCACTGGCTCATTCTGCATCATGGCAAACACTCTAACACAGCCGGAGATTTATTACCTACCTCTGATTCTATCAACTCAGGCCAGGCTGGGCCAGGCCTTTGACTCACTCACTGTACATCTTGATAGTATAATTGTGTTTAAAAGTTTCCCTTCACCACTGGCAGAGTCTAACTCCAAACAATAGAGAAGGGAACTATTTTCCATGAGATCTGGAACAGGCTCGTCTACTATGGATCCCCCTAAGCAATTGGGACTCTAAGCAAACATGGAACAAATTTCAGGAACACATGGAATGTGCATGCACACATACTCACGAACTCATACCCTGACTCCCTTCCTCCCTCTTTCTCTTTCTCTCTTCTGTTTCCTTTTCTCTCACTTTGCCCAGTTATTGAAATGATTACATTTTCCCTACTTCTTCCATGTAACTTGAATTCTCAGATGCTATGAATTCACATTTCTTATTACCATTTTATAAGCTACCAAGTCACTTATGTCACTAGGAATGTTGGTGTTTCATTAGAATTCATTCCTTAAAAATATGTCCACGATTAATGCAATCTTCCCAGGAGTAAGGTTTGGCCTCTTGCAAAAACGCTGCAAATTCTTATGTTCTCAATGAAAAGAGATGGGCTGTTCTTCCAGAAAGACTGTGATATGGCTTTGTAGAGGCTCCTATTTGATCTGTGGGTAGGAGAGGAGTAAGGTTCAATTATACCTTGGAAAAATAGATCCCGCACTTCCATTCTGAGTTTGAATTCAGTTCAGTAGTCATTTCTTCACCGATGTAGCTAATGCCATACCTGCTTTATATAGCACCCATTCCTTTGTGTCTGAGCAGGCACGGTGGAGAATCGCCCACGTACGTGGGCGCTCCATACATTTTGTTTTGATGTAGCACCTCGAGCAACTGGTTCCATCGGGGTGGATGTTCTGCTGGTTGTTGATTCTGCCTCAGCTTCCTCCAGTGACAGCCTGTCTCCACACTGTCAATACCTCTTCAGTGTTGACAATAAGCAGACATGATGGCAGGCTGTTCTTGTCTGCTCACTTAATGACTTCATTGATGACATGCAGGTGTGCATTGGTGTTGTACCGAGTCTTGAAGCATTCGTGTTCTCCTGGGTAGCTGGAGGGCTGGCTCCATTAGCTTCTAGCCTTGTGAGAATATGTAAAACGGTTCTGGGTGCTTGCCAGCTCCAGATGAGCAATATATGGTCATAATGAATCCCTGGCTCCTAATTTTCAAGATAGCATTAAGGAAATACTAGGTCACTTCATCTAACAGGCTGAAAAGCATCAAGACCACGCTACCAGTTACAAGCATTTGAGGAAGTTATTCTACACCTGATATGCTGCAATGGTAACATTGTTCAGCCTTGAAAAGCAAGGAATTGGAGCATGATGCCAAACGTTCAATAACAAATTTGCTTCCTTCGTGTTGTGAAGTTTCACTCATCCTTCTATAGTATGAGAGACAATAAAGCTTCGTGTTTAGCACATGAACTCTGCAGCTATGCTGTCTTGATTTGAATCCCAGCTTCGGGCATGGTACTTAACCTCCCTGTACCTCAGCTTTCTCATATGCACCATTGGAATAATTAATAACACCTGCCTTCTGGGGTTATCATTAAAATCAAACCGTGTCTGGCACATAGTAAGTGCTCAATAATGCTGAGCTGTTATTAATGGAACTGAAAGCAAAAAGGTGGTGAGATGATTTTTCTTAAGTCTAGAGAAAGGATCTGGGACAGGCCTGGGAATCCCAAGCAGGTCTTGAGCTCACCTTCCCACAGCTGCGTCCACCAGATAATATCCCCCCCAGACAGTGCAGCTCTCAGCGGTGATTGAGTGATGAATCCTTGCTATGCATTTGCTTGTTTCCTCTGCTGCTCACCACTTTTAAGGACACCTTTCCCCTGCAGTAGTTTGTTCTTTTTCCTAATTGTTGTCTTGGGTGTCTAGTGCTGACACTGCTGCTAAAGCTTATGCAAAGTGTGCACCTGTCAACACAGAGCTTGACTTTGCACCTGATGCGTCAGTTACCAGTTGCTCCAGAGTGGAAGGTGATGAAGGGACACTTGTGTATACATTAATTTGTTCGGTTTCCTGAATTGCACCTATAGGACGACGCACACTTATGTAGGAGTATACATGAATTAACCAATCATCAAATATGGATCCATTACCGTGTTTCCATAAAAATAAGATCTAGCCAGACAATCAGCTCTAACACATCTTTTGGAGCAAAAATTAATATAAGACCCAGTCTTATTTTACTATAAGTAAAATAAGTGAAAGGGACAAGACCCTTTATTATAGTAAAATAAGACTGGGTCTTTATAATGTAATATAATATAATATAATACCAGGTCTTATAATAATTTTTCCTCCAAAAGACATATTAGAGCTGATTGTCTGGCTAGGTCTTATTTTCGGGGAAACAGGGTATATACAGGTAGGTAGGACACAATAGGGCAGAGGGATGACTAAAGAAAGGAAACGGACATTAAGTTAGGGCCTCGCATATGCTGGACCCACTGATAGGCCATACAAATGAATTATGTTATTCAATACTCGTCATATTTTACAGATGAAGAAACTAAGTCTCAGAGATGTTGTGCCAGAAAAGCAATCAATCCTAAGATGGCTGACTCCAGAACTGACCAGGAACCACTTAGTGAAAGGGCATGATTGGTACATAAGTGAAAGAAATGAAAGAAATGAACACCTCTTGGGTCCTTGAAAGTCAAAAAGACCCATTTTGAATCCCAGTGTCTTGTCCCTTCTCCTTGCTACCATTATTCCGTTCCCTTGTACCTTAGATCTCGCCCCTCCAGCACCAGCTCACCACCCCCTGCCCTAATCCCACTCCCAATGTTCTATTTCTGCATTGTTGCTCGCAGGTGCTGCTCGCCTTCTCTCACCCTGACCCTGACCCTGACCCTGACTCACTCCTGACCCTGAAGAGTGCACATGAAAGCCACAGGCAAGAGGCCTCAGGAGAGATGATAAAGCATGCTGGCCAAGAGCTCACGCCGTGGGCCCAGACTTCCAGAGTTAGCACCCTGCTTTCACCATTTACTAGCTCTGCCTCAGTGTCCCCATCTATGAGAAGATGGGAACAGCTGTACCTATGTTATAAAGTGGTGGGAGGAGTTAAAAAGAGTTAATACAGATGCAGACCTAGAACATCCTCCACCACTGCTGGCATGCTCGATAAGCATTAACCATTTCAAGTACAGATTGAGAGCCTACTTTATATTCCTGCTCTCATAGGCAGCTTCTGTATTTTGACCTTTCAACTAGTAACGAAAACACCAATGTATAGTCTGCGTGAGCTTATCACCTTCGAGTCCATCTAAATTTCCAGTGCATACACAGTCCCTGTTCCAGCATCAAACACAGATCTGGTGAGAGCTTCTCTCTCTCTCTCTCTCTCTCTCTCTCTCTCTCTCTCTCTCTCTCTCTCTCTCTCTCTCTCCTTTTTTAACAGCTTATAACCCATAGTGCCACTGCTGGACAGGCTTCCACCAAGTCAGATAATCATATTTGAGGCCTCAGGTCCTAGAGCCCCTCACCCCATGGGAATACAACCAATGCCGCGAGATATAAATCCAGTGCAGGAGTAAAGCTCACAGCCCTCAGAGCCCAGCTAGCACAGCTAGCCATTTCAGTCTTCCAAATGCTCTTACCCTCCTGTTTCTTCACACTTCATGTGAAGTGTGAGAGATGAGGGAAAACCCTTCAGACCTCCCAGCTTCTTGCTAATATGGTGGTTCTATACAGGCATAAATTGTTCATAGCTCACACCACTGTGGAATCCTAACAGGTACGAGGATTCATTGTGTGGGGCTAGTCTGCTGTCCTAAGTGATACAAAGAAGATATTTTTATACCACACACAAAAATTCTGTCCCAGACTGCATACACCAAACGTTCCCCTCCCTCTGAAATATTCTGAAGAAAAAACCCAGCCCAAGCTTATATCTCACCCAAGGGCAGGCCACATTGATTCACTGATTGAAGTGAGTGTGGGAGTGGGGGTGGGTGGGGTGAGGGCTGGTGTATAAAGACATGGCCCCTCATCCCGATGTGGGACACTCTGAAAGGTCTTCCCATCCTCCAAACTTCACATAGGCTTGGCTGGAGCCTGCACTGAGACGACCTTACAGTCCAACTTCTCATTCCAAATCCTGTTTCCTTCCCTTTCTTTCCCTAGGTGTTGATCACAAAAGCAGTCTAATAAACTCCTACATGCTAAGATCCATCTTAGTGTCTGCTTCCTGGGAAAACCAATCTGCAACACCAACACCCAGACAAACTCACACAGTCACACTTGTGAAAAGGGGCCTGATAGCTAATGAAGATGACGGTGCCGGGTTTCCCAAATAGAAGGGTAATCATCAACCTAGAAAGTATTTGCATGTTTCCTTGGTGAGGACTCACAGGAAGCCCATATTGGAGCAGACTGGGATCGACTATAATACCCTGGCTGTGGGCCACCCCAGGAATGTATTCTCACCTTGCCCACTGTATCAGAAACCCTGGTTTCTGATACATAGGAAGGCCTGGATGTTCCAAGAGGTTCAGACATGACCAGGGCTTATCATGAATGATTGTCTCCCATTTCTCAACCACAAGTGACCCAATAAGCAATTTCTTCAGGGAAGGGAAGAAGTCTATCTGATTCTTGGCCATGGTGGTATCTTTTTAGCAATTGAAAACTGTCCTTTCCCATCCCTCAGTCAACTTAACCAACCAACTTCATCAACCACTCAACCCAAACCTACTCCTGAAACCAGAGCAACCATGTGCCTAGTGGGTGACTGCCAAAGCAAGGGGAAGTAACATGTCAGCAACATGCTAAAATCACTGGAGAACTGGCTTGCTTTATAAGTTGATCAAGTTGCTGCTTTTTACAGAACTGAAACTGCCCTTTCAAAAATCCAGTGGATTTTTTTCAGTACTCACATTTCAGGGCTTACTGTGGTTGGCATATATTCCTTTGAATTATGTAGTGAAAGCTTTGTGATTGTTGGAGATGATACACTCACTCAATTGTTCCCCTCCGAATGTTGATCCATTCATGAAAAGAGGTGAGGGTAAAGGACAAGAGCCTTTTTGGAGAATACGGCACAGCTGCTCAGGAAATCTGCTCTTGGGACCCTCCCAGAAAGCCCTGAAGGAAATGCACAATGGGAGTGAGGTCATATGCTCACAGCATTACCTTTGCTATTATTATGTGTTATTGTTTGCTACTGTGTTGTTGTTCCAACTAAAAGAAACAGCTTGTTCTCTAAGATGTTGTGTTTTCTTTGAGATGACCTAAGTCATAGAACTCCCACAGTCCTGTGGGGTAAGAATTTGTTGTTGTTGGCCGCTATTTATTTGAGGTGGAGGAGAGGACATGAAGGGCAGGTAACACTTTTTTAAAATTTGGTACTGAACGAACAATAGCAATCTGCTGCTCTGTGTGTGATACCTCTCCCTTAAACCCTGAAGATTTTCGGCAACAAACCAATCCTTAGCAATTCGGACTAAATTTCCAATCATTAAAATAGCATGTGAATGAAACAAAAGGAGCATACATTCTCGTTACATGCATGTTTTGTCCAAGATCAACAGAAAAGCATCTGTGTGTGTTCCATAGGAAAAAAAATACCTAGAAACTGTAAGGAAATTCTAGTGATTTCTTAAAATTCCCCAGACAAGGTTTTTCATGTACAGATATGACGGGATGTATATCATCTCTATCATCTGGCCACAAGTGTTAACTATTCAGATTTTGCACTACAAACCAGTCAAATTGGCCTTGGATTCAAAACAGCTCTCAATGTGTGTGTTACAACATGTACTATCCGTACCTCGGATGCACTATCCGTACCTCGGACAGTACTTGTCCTTATCAGGTCATAAATGGAAAGTCACCTAATCATTGGTGGCTTGCTTACCATTGGTGGGTGTGATTGACATCTCTCACTGTTTCCATCTGGCAATCTTCCACGACTTCTCCCTTACTCCACTGGAAAATAATCTGGGAGGGGCAAGGAAAAAATAACTGTGGAGAAGGTTGCTTTTCTTAAAGAAAGGGCCAGACCAAGAGCCAGAACTTTCTATCACATATTGTTTGATTCAAATGAAGCACAGAAATGCAAATTAAATTTTAGAATTTTCTAACACAGACTTCAGATGAAAGCTACAAACTTTTATGGTAGAAAGGAGTCTGATATACATGATTACAAAAATCCCTTTTCCTTCATGGGAATAACTCCATGTGTTTATATTTTACAGTTTTTACAATGACATTTGAAATTACATGTTGATGTTACCTTAAGGAAAAGAGCTTATGAAAAAAGTTTTCGTATGAGATCAGTTTGATGGATAAAAATTCACTTAACAAAATGGATTTTGGGATTTCAAATTTACCATTGGATTTCTTCTACTGAAAAGTACAAATAAAATGCTTTGATGAACAAAAATGGGGTTTGTAAGACATGGCACAGCATGGTGGCTGAGCATAGGTCAGGGAACCAGACTGCCCAGGTTCAAGTCCCACCTTTGGCTGTGTGATCTTGACAGATTACTTAATTTCTCTGTTCCTCAGTTTCCTCACCTTAAAACAGGATTAAAGGAAACAATGCCTAACTCATAGAACTGTTGGAAGAATTAAATAAGTAAATATTTGTCAAGCCACTGAAACAATGCCTGATATATAGGAAGGGCCATATTAGTGTCTGCTAAATAAATAATAAAGATTTTGATAACACATCAATTTCAGAAATTAAGGCAAACTTGTATATTACATCTGATTGTGTGTTGAGATGTTAACATGGGGGTATATTATATTTTTAAATTCTTAAATCTGTCCCCATATCTGATTTTTTAAAAAGATATCTCAAGGACAATAATAAAAATCTTGGGCAAATTTTCTTATTGCACCACTATGACAATTTTTACTATAATCATAAGTAATGATAGGCAATGCCCTTGCAAATATTTATATATAAGGGTTACAGCATATTTTCCTATAACCCAAAAACAGAATGGTGCTTCATTTAGTTTTAACACAGTGCTATATTCATTTATTTTGGGCCTGCCTCCTTTTCCTCTCCAACCACTCCTCCGCCTCTTCATGTCACCTGAAAAATAAGGGGTGGAGGGAATGGAAAGAGAAAGAGAAGAAGTACAAAGCAAAGAAGGAAACCTAGCCAACAGTTTTCAGCAAATTGAAACTATTATAGCATTGGATTAAGTATCAACATGACCAGAATAACAAAATTAAAACACATACATTTTGTTTCTCTAGACAGTATATCTCTGCAGAGCTCATCTTTTTAAGACTAAAGCCCCCAGCGGTCCAAGGACACACCAAAGAGTCCAACTCAGTCTGAACCTGGGAACTTGGAAGACTAATGAACATTCCAGGACTTGTAGGAAGCATGACAGTCAAGCATGAATCACGTATTTGCCTGAAGACTTCACCTGGTCTTTCCCCCTTGTAAGAAGACTTTGTGTCTTGTCATTTGAATTTACTTTTCCTGGAGAGACAGGCAAAAAAGTACTTTTCTATGCTCATGTGTTAAAACTGCAAAATCTAATCTAACTGCTTCCAAAATGTAGGAGTGAGCAAAATTTAGGAACTTATCTTGAAAAACAATTAAGAAGAAATTCAGTGTCCATTCCATACTCAGCATGTAGAAATTATGGTATAAAAAATCCCTTTCTAAACATAGGGTTCCTGGAGTTAGACAAGGAAAGGTTTCATTTGTGTACTCATCTAAACAATGATTTTCATGTCGAACTTTTATTTATCTTCATGTTATTCACTCATTTGGTCTTTTCTCTTACCTTTTCTCTGAAAGTTATCCCTTTCAATTCTCACATGGTCATCTCTTATCTTTGCCCTGTTTCTTGTTCCTTTGGTCTTTTTGTTTGATTGCTTTTTTTCCCCCTCCTACTTCCAAGTCAATGTTTGTTTTATTTTGTCTTTTAACATACCATCCTAAACCAAGAAAGGACAGAGAAGAAAAATAAAATTAGTACAAAGAGGTACATGGAGAACCAACGAGGTTTTAGGGCAGTTGGGCTTCAGCAAAGAAAAAAAGAGGAAGAATCTATAGGTATGTAATTTCTGTTTTACAAAATTTATAGTTTTTGCATTGCTGTAGTTGTATCCTAGGGCTGTCGTAACAAAGTACTACAAACCAGGTGGCTTAAAGTAACAGAAATTTGTTCTCTCATAGTCCTGGAGGCGAGAAGTCCAAAATCAAAGTGTCAGTAGGGCCGTGCTCCTTTTGGAACTTTGGGTAGAATCCTTCCTTGCCTCTTTCAGCTTTTGGTGTTGGCCAGCAATCCTTGGCATTCCTTGGCTTGCAGCTCTATCACTTTACTCTCCACCTCTCTTGTCTCCTTGTGTGTCTGTCTCCACATCTTCCATCTTCTTACAAAGACACCAGTCATATTAGATTAGATTAAAGGCCCTGCGCTAGTATGACCAGATCTTAATTAATTACATCTACAATGACCCTATTTCCAAATAAGCCATATTCTGAGGTATTGGAGGTTAGGACTTCACCCTGCCTTTTGGGAGGAAGGGGACACAATTCAACCCATAATAATTACTAACAGTAATAAATAACCAAGGCTGTCTTTGTTCTACATATCTATCTTACTTACTCTCATGACAACTATTATTATCCCTCATTTTTTATAGGTTGTGAAACTTCCATTATAAAAGGTTAGGTCTCTTGCCCCAGATTACAGAGCTAATAAAGGGTGGAGTCCATAACTGAATAAAAGACTCTATAGATTGACTCTTCACTATAACATTTTATCAAAGGATGTGGTTTTATCATCAATAACTCTTCAGTATTAGTGAGGTTTAAGAGCTCATGGAGGCTTAAAGTTCTCTAATACTGTTAATATAACAAGTTGAACTATAAGAACAGCAAATCAGGTGGAAGCATAGGGTGGTCTCTCTATGTCAATATCTGTTTTGTTGGGGGAAGAGTGGACACCCTTACTCCTCGGGCTCTGGGGTTTTAGATCTTACATTCCTTGTGTTTATGATGTTACCTGAAACAAAAGATCCTGAAGACCTCTAGACTACTTGAATGGTGCATTTGTGTTCTTTAGTGAGAAAATGTCCACCTACACTTTTTCAAGCCAAGAGAAAACATTTTCTTAAAAAAATTTCATATCACCATATTCCAAAATGTTATTTTACAGTACTATATAATATTCCAAGATTTCTAAAATATTAATTATATATAAACTTCAAGATTTTATCAGAGCATACCACCTACACTTAGTATTTTTCTTATTCACTTGTTTTACTTAAGTACTTTTATTTTAAAAGAAAACTTTCAAGACTTTCATAAACTGAAAACCAGTATTCCATGCTAGAAAACAGAAATGTAATTGGATTTATTTTTGGACATAAAAATACAATTCAAATAAACAATATCATCAAGTTTTAAACTGAAAACATATATGAAGTAAAAGTTTAAAGAAAAAGAGGTCAACTTTGAAAATGTACATCTGAAACTTAAGTTTCTCAATGATAAGAACTGGAAGGGTATAGGATCAGTCAGTAGTACATGGCTTTTTGATTCTGTACTACCTGGTTTAGACCAAGATGAGTCCAACATCGACAATGCATTTTTATTCTATTTTTGATGATAGTTGGAGCTAAGAACTTGAAATCATATATGAGTATGTAGGTATATAGTTGGAAAGGGAAAAAGATACTTAACTACATTTTCTGGTAGATAGGATACTCAATATTAATTCCTAATCAAAATGATTCAAGTGACTTTTCATCAACAAAATTTTATATCAAGAAACCATATGAAGACATCTCTAAAATCTATTTTTTCTGACAGTATCAAAAGTTTTACTAATGTCTGCAAAATTATGGAAAATAGGCGTCTGAGGGACCCAAGTGGTGAGTGCAAGTTCAGCCACAGACCACTCTGGGACACAAACTTGGCTTGCCAGAAACTCTGTAGTCAGGGCCATAGGGAGTGTGAGCCCTGACGGGTACCTCCATTGGTCCAAAATGCCCCATACTGCTTCCTCCGGCACCATCTTCCCTCCCGACCGAAGCCTAAGCAACTTCCAACACATTCTCTAATATCAGCTTTCATCCTGCTATCGTTACAGATGCTACAAAGCTGCATTCTAATTAATACCTCATTTTATTGGGGGAGATCAGCTTTCAGTTATTACTTTTCTAGGATTGGAATCATATCATAAAGTGCTTCATTCAGCTCAGGATTTACTGAGAATCTATAATGCACCAGGCATGTATCAAAAGACTGGGTACACAGAAATAAATAAGGTATATTTGATCCCACTCTCCATCTTTCTCCCCCTCAGCTTAGTCAGGAAGGGACGATAGGTATTGAACTAAAATCAACTACAAAGGTGATGTGTGGTAGGAAGCAGAGGGTGCTATGGTTACACTTAGCAGGAGCTTAACCTAATCTTGAGAATGGGGACAATCTCCTTGGAGGAGTGACCTCCAGGTAATACCTGAAGAATGAGCAGGTATTTGCCTGGTAGAAAAGAGAGAGTACCTTCTGAAGGAAAGGAAAGTGAAAGAGGCCAGGTTATTAAGGTTTGTGTTAAAGATGGATCTGATCCTACAAGTAACATGAAGCCACTGACAGCTAACTGTATGTCAGGTACTGTCCTCCACATTCTAGTTGTATTCTTGGATTTAATCCTGATGACCATAAAATAAATATTATTACCCTCATTTTTAATGGAGAATAAAGAATTTATTAGGTAGATTAGTGAATGCAAACAGCATCATAAGCTAAAATTATAGATCTATATTTTCTAAATAATCACAAAACTTTTTTTTAAAATCTAACAACTTCCTATTAAAAAGTAAAAAAATGTTTTTAAAGAGAGCTTATAATTTTTTAGAATGAAAAAGGCAAAAAAAACCAAGATCCATATACCCAAGTACAAAGAAAGTCTCTTCCTATAATATCAAAAGACTCCAAGTTGACAGTGAAGAGAGTATAGTGATTAGTGGTTAAAATTTTTGTACGTTTTTATTGCATTGTAATAGGCTGCTGGAAATTATTTCACGTGTTTAATGCATTCAACAGGATATACAGTTGAATCAGGCCAATTCACACAGTCCTCAAAACCTTTAGGTAACAACTAAACCCTTGCAAGGCTGCTTCAATCAAAGCAAAGAGAAATACATAGTAGTTTAATGTCCTTCAGTAAAGTCTATTTCTTCAAAGAGAACCCAACATATCCTAGTTCCTAGTTTTATAATGTTTTATTACCATTGAATGGGGCTCATTTTTCATTGAGCTCAATAAATGGTTATTTTTACCGTGTTTTCCTCCTTTATTAGTTTCTTAGTTCTAAAAGAACATCTAGTCCTCTGCACACAGTGAGCATGTTTTAAATGTTCCTGACTTGTAGTTCTTAATTTCTCAAGGCTTTTTAAATTATATCAGCAGTTGGTCTGTGAGTGGCCTTCTAAGAAATTGTTCAAATTCATATTCTTCTTTCCTTTTTGCATTATAAGGTAGGGCACTCAAATGACATAGCACATATCACTCTGATAAAAGCATATTTAAAGATAAGGCATACTGATACATTGAGAAATCTTTTACAAGGCATTTTCACGAAAAAGCAATATAACAGGAATTGGAAAACTGAGTTTTAAACAGATATACTAGTTTAGAAAGTAAATTTTGTATTATCTATCATTATGCTTATTTAAATACTGATGGATAAAATTGAAATACTAATTTACATAATGATCTATATATTTTTAATGTCAAATTCAGAAGATGGTGTCAAAATAACAGTACTTACTCCTTCTTATGGGGAGGCGGGTACACAAAAGGAGAATTATTTGAGAAACTTTATTTTATTACTTATAATTGTGCCAAGTAGAGACCTTTGGATTAGTAGATCTGAATCTTTTCTAATTAGCACATTTGATGCTTTATGTAAAAGAGTGTGACTAAAGGGATTTTTAAAAACTTGAAAACAGTTTAACCAGACTAAGCATTCCTTTTGCAATCTTTGTACTCTGAAAATGCTTACTGTTAGAATTCTTTTATTTTTCATATATAGTGCAAAGATAAGGCAGCTTCCACTCATTACCATGGTACAATTTTATGGTATTTATTGCCTCCATGAGCAGGTGCTTTAAATCACTAACAACCTGTGCAACCTTGAGTAAATCACCTAATCTCTCTGGATCTATTTCCTCATTCATTACAGGAGAAAGTTAGAATCAATGATTGCTAAGAGTACCTTTAACTCTAAAATTCTGGAAGTCTTAAAGGAAATCAAGAGCTACAAACTTACTGTTGTAATACAAATAAGGCACTGGGATGTGATGTACAACATGGTGTTATAATCAATAATATTGTATTGAAAATTTGAAAGTTGCTAATAAGTAAATCTTAAAAGTTCTCATCAAACACAAAAAAATTATAACTTCATGTGGGAACAGAGGATATACAGACTTACTGCGGTAATCATTTCACAATGTATATAAATTTCAAATAATTTTGTTGTATACCCAAAACTAATATAATATTGTATGTCAATTATACTTCAATTTAAAAAATTCTGAAAGTCTAGAACTGAAAATTGCATGCTAAGGGCTATATTTTATCATGTAATTTGTACTCTACCCCCCTCAAAAAAGCAGATAAGAGTTTATATAAATCAGACTGCTTAAAATATAAAATAAGGGATTGAAAATGTGGACTTTGATTTTTCACTTTGAACCATGATTGAGTAACTGGTACCAGAATAACCCTTCTATGTTAAAACACCACAAAACTGGACAAATATTTAAGACCTTGGAAAACAGGCAATATAAGACTGTGATCCTTGAGAGTTGAGTAACTTCCAAGGGGAGCTCCACAGTCAATTGGGTACTGTGAGGGCAACTTCCTATCTGTGATAAACAGAGCTGTAACACAAATAAGCCTCTTCATCCCACTGAAGTGAAGAAGCAGAGATCTGGGTTTGGGGCAGCTGAAGTGGCTGTGATATATAAGACAGGACATCAGAGAGAAGAGAAATGGGCCCAATAAGATCTCCGGAAGCCTGTGTGTGGGTTCCCTTTGTCCAAGCACACAAGGCAAAACCACTTGAGACCTACCACAGACTGGCTGCTGTAGGGTTACGAGAGAAACAGATGCACTAGAAGTTGAGTAGTGCTGGGAAGTTGAATTTCCTGCCTGGTCAGGATGAAGAGATGTTTATAACATGATGTAATATCCTTTGGTATCCAGTTTAAATATCAGAAAAGCTGTACCACAAGAGTAAGGACCATACCTAGAGTAAGCCCCACTTTAGATCCCTCCACAATAGGATACAACTAAGTCCTGACAGGATCTACAGAGGAGAAAGAGAAAGAGTCCCATTAATTAAGAGGGGCTTAGGAAATATCTTGGGATTTCCAAAGATTAATCCTAACAAAGTGTAAAACCAAGCTTACAGGATACTGGGTGATCAGCCAATGATTGAAGTTGCTACTAAAACAGATCATCACTTTTCAGAGGAAGACAACAAAATCTGGTATCATACACAATGTCCAGAATACAATCAAAATTACTAGATATGCAAAGACAGAGGAAAATATGACCCATAGTCAAGAAAATGAAGTCAATAGAAATCAAACTTAATATGGCTGAAATGTTTAACTGATCAGATAAATATGCTAATGTAGCTATTATAAAAATATTCAAAGAACTAAAAGAAAATATGTTCAAAGCATTAAAGAGAAATATGATCTTATAATCACTGTGATATTTGCAGAAAAAGCATTTCAAAACAAACGCAAAATCCTTTCGTGATAAAAACTCGTCAAAAGGGAACGTCTTCAACCCAACAAAATACCACTCAAAAAACAAACAAACAAAAAACACCACTACGGCTAACTTAATAATTAATGATAACAGATGGAACCGTTTTTCTAACATCAAGAAAAAACAAAGATAACCATTCTCACCACTTCTATTCAACATCATACAGCATTCAAATCAATGCAATAAGGCAAAAGAAAGAAATAAAAGATATGGAAAGATATGAAAAGAATGAAAAACCATAGGCAAAACTGTCTTTATTTGCTGATGACATGATGTCTATGTAAGAAATCCTTAAAGAATCTACCTCTTCCCCCCCCCCCCCAGAAAAAAACTACTAAAACTAGTAAACAAATACAAGGCCAATGCACAAAACCTAATTCTACGTCTATATGCTACCTACTATCAATTTGAAAGCTAAACCATCAAAATAACACCACATATAACAGCATAAAAAATACTTAGAAATAAGTTCAACAAAAGATGCTCAAGAATTTAACGTGAAAAATGAAAAACACTGATGAGATAAATTTAAAGCAACCTAAATAAATGGAGAGATATGGCCTATTCATGGATTGGAAGAGTCAATATTAAGATGTCAACTCTTCCCATACTGATCTACATTGTCAAAGCTATCTCATAGTCTCATCAGTACTTTTTTTGTAGAAATTGACAAGCTGATTTTAAAATTCAGAGGGAAATGCTTAGAAACTCAATTTATAAAACAAAATCTTAAAAAAAAAGTTGGAGGACTTAAACTACTTGACTTTAGGACTTACTATAAATTTACAGTGATCAAGAGAGTGTAGTATAGGTATAAAAATAGATGAATAGATCAAATAGAATAGAATGCTGTGAATGGGCCCACAATTGCACAGTCAAATGAATTTGACCAAGGTTTCAAAACAATTCAATGGAGAAATGGAAGACTTTTCAAAAAATGGTACTAGAATGAAGGTATATCTAATAAAGGTATATCTATATACCTAGAATAAAGGTATATCTAATAGGTATATCTATAAAGATATACCTAATATACCTAAAAGGATTAGATATATCTAATGTTTAATAAAGGTGTATCTATAAAGGTATATCTAATAAAGGTATATCTAATAAAGGTATAACCCCTATCTTATATTGTATAGAAAAAATAATTAGAGATAGATCATAAACTTAAATACAAAATCTAAATATATAAGCTTCTAGAAGAAAACATAAGAATATTTTTGTGACTTGGTAACTGTCAAAGTTTCTTTAGATTGAACACAAATAGCAATATATATAAGAGAAAATATTGATAAATTAGACTTCATTAAAAATGTTTAATTCCTGCTTATCAAAAGATACCATTAAGGGAATAAATAGGCAAGCCAAAAACTGGGAGAAAAATATTTGCAAAATATATCTCTGACAAAGTATTGGTATCCAGGGAATATAAAGAATTTATACAATTCAATAACAAAAACTCAACAACCAAATTTTTTAAATTAGCAAAAAGTTTGAACAGACATTTCACAAAGAAGAAAAGCATATGACAAGGAGCTCAACAGCATTAGTCACTAGAGAAGTGCAAATTAAAACCACAATGTAATACCACTACAAGCCACTGAAACTGCTAAAACTAGAGATTGACAACACCAAATGTTGGCGAGGATGTAGTGCAATCTCAAATTCCACACATTGTTGGTGGGAGAGTAAAATGTTAACATCGCTTTGGAAAATGAGCCTGGCTGTTTCTCATACAACCAAATATATACCTATCACAGGAATCCCACTCCTAGGTATCGACACGAGATAGGAAAGCATATTATACAAAAAAGACTTATACAAGAATGCTTATAGTTTTACTTACAGCACCAAAAATTGCAAACTGCACAAGTGTCCGTCAATAGGAGAATGGAGAAGCAAACTATGACAAATTTATACAATGAAATATGTATATATAAACACGGATGAAACTCAAAAACATCATGCTGATTGAAAGAAATTTTCTCCCAAAAGATTACATACCACATAATTGTGTTTGTATAAAGCTCTCAAATAGACTAATCTATCATTTTAAGAAAATCAGAACAACAGTTGCCTCTGGGAGTGTGGAAGCAGGAATTGACTCAAAAGGGACATAAGACAACACAGGTGCTATGCATTTGTCAAAGGTACCAACCAGTACACTTAAGATTTGTACATTTCACTGTAGGTAGATTTTACTTAAAAGAAATAAATTCTAAACAGTAATTGAATTCCAGTTAATGATACACATGATGAAATGTTGGGGGTAAAGTATAATGATGACTGCAATTAGTTAGAAATCCATCAAAAACTAATAAATAAGATAGAAAAATAGATGGATATAAAAATAGATGGTGATAAAGAAAAGACAGCAAAATATTAATTATAGCACCTAGGTGTGGGTATATGAGCATTTAAGGTAGTTTTATTTCAACTCTTCATTCTGTTTAAAATTTTTCATTTTAAAAAGTGAATATAACAAAGTTGTAAGACACAAGGTCAATATATAAAAAGCAATTGTATCTCTGTATATAAGCAAAAAACAATTGGAAAATATATTACAAAAGTGTTAAAAGCCATAAAATACTTAGGAATAAATGTAATGAAAGGTATGATATGTAAACCTATACACTGCCAAGTACAAAAATATTGATGACAACTTTTAAAAGGTTTAAATAAATGGAGAAATATATCATGATCATGGATTAGAAGGCTTAATGTTGTTAAGACATCAATTCTCCCCATATTGATTTGTAGATTCAATGAATCCATCAAGCATTTGTGTGTTTTTTTTAATTGACAAGATGATCCTATGACTTAAATGGAACTGAAAAGAACCTAAAACAGTCAAAACCATTTTGAAAACAAGAAACAAAGTTGGAAGAACTGTATTACCTGATTTCAAAATTTATTAAAATACTCTAATCAAGGCAGAGGGGTAATGGATAAATACAGACCAATTGATTAGTGGAACTCATGGAGAGACCGGAAATAGATCCACACGTATAGTGTGTTCAGTTGATTTTTGACGAAGGCAGTTCTACGAGTAAAAGACGATCTTTTCAACAAATGATGAGGATACAACTGGATATTTACATTTTTAAAAATGAACCCTGACTCTTACATCATCATATACACAAAATTTAATTTGAAGGGGATATTAGATTTAAACTTGAGAAATAAACTATAAAAATCTCTAAACACTTCCCGGAAAAAAAATCTTTATGGTTCTGCAGTAGGCAAAGACATGTGTTCTTAGGACACAAAAGCACACCAATTATTTTTTTTCAATTGATAAGTTGAACTTCAAGATTTATACATTCTGCTCTTCATCTGTCATTAAGAAAACAGATAAAATAGATAAAAAGGAAGCCACACACTGGGAGAAAATAATTTGCTACACATATATTTTAAAAAGGATTTGTATTCAATATACATAAAGCATTGTTACAACTCAAAACTAAGATGAAAGTCAACCCAGTTTTAAGAAGGCAAAAGAGTTGAACAAAGACTTCAAAAAGATGTTATATAAACGGCCAATAAAAACACGAAAAGATGTACAATGTCATTGGATATCCAGGGAAACACAAATTAAAACCACAATGAGAGACAACATCACACTCACCAGGATGGCTTTAAAGCTGACCATACCAAATGTTGGTTGGAACTCTCAGATCCTGCTGAGGTTCAGAATACAAAATAGTAGGACCACTTTAGAAAACAGTTTGGTAGTTTCTTACAAAGTTAAATATAGACTTACTATATGACCCCCCCCCCAAAAATAAAACTTGTACACAAATGTACCGAAGTTTTGTTCATAATAACGAAATACTAGAAATAATTGGTATGTCCTTCCACAGGTGAATGGGTAAATAACTGTGATACATTCATACAATAGACTACTCATCAGCAATTAAAAGGAACAAACTAATGATATACTCAACAACATGATAGAATCTCATTAATGTTATGCCAAGAGAAAAAAAGCCAGACACAAAAAGAGAACTATCAGATTATATAAAATTATAGGACCAGACAAGTAGATCATTAACTAAGCAATAGTGAAAAAGGAAATTTTCTGGTATGATTGAGTGTGTTGGTGGATATAAATTTATATATATATAAGTTTATATATATATGTATATATATATGTAAACTTATTCAACTGAAAAATGTGTGTATCTTATTGTATATAAATTCCACCTGACAAAGTTTACTAAAGAATAAATATGAAAAAATTTAAAAATAAATATTAACAGCAACTAAGACTAATTTTTGAGACAATTTTTCTTGGCAATATTTAGACTTTCATGGTTTTGAATCCATTTTTTTAAATGTGTGTTTGAATTGTACTATGGAAAGCTTAAAAGCTTATTAACACTGAAGTAATATCTTAACCTCTTTCACACATTAAAACTGTCAATCAAACTTTATTACATGAATGAAATACTTTACCTTAAATCTGTCAAGATTATTGCTAAGATTAAGTTAAATGGAAAGAAAAATAAGAGTAAAATGTGGGAAGTTATTTTTAAATTAAGAGCAGTTTCTACAAGGAATTATAAAGCAGTATGGTGATATGATATACTGATTTTTCTGCCATATCTTTCCATCTTGGCAAACGTTCAGGAGGCTGAACTCTCACAAACATACTCAAGAAACCGAATGGATCAGTTGTACCTTCAGCTACAAGGAACAGGAAACCCTGATTCAAGCCTTAAACAATAAGACATTTAGTACCTCATATAACAAGCTCTCCAGGCATAGTTAATTCCCTGGGTCCACGGCATTATCCTTCATTTCTGCATTTGTCCTCAGACCAGTCAGTACCCCTCAAAGCTCCAAGATCGTGACTGTGGAACCATGACTACATCCCAAAAAGACACCCTATCTTTCTGCTTGTCTTGTTTAAATAATCGAGAGATCTTCCCAGCAGACTTCTCACATTTCTCTAACAAGAAATTCATCACACATCTACTCCCACATAATTCCTTAGCAAGAGAAATGAGACCAATGAGCTAGACCTAACACAGCTCTTGTTAGCAAATGGCCAGTGGGAGGGGAGTGGACATCAAAACTGTGTAACTCTCCCTAGACGATGCCAATACAGCCATGTTTGAGAACAAGTTGTTTCAAAGCTTTCTCAGTCCATGTGTCAGTTGGGAATGATCACAGTGACTGCTCTGAGAACAAGGAATGCTGGGTTACATACCTCCTTAACTACATACTTATTTCAGAGCTGAGGCAACTGATGGCATTTTACAATCATGATTTCTCTTCCACAGGGGTAGACTTAAGGACACTTTAAGGGTCTGGTGTGGCTGAAGACACTGAAGCTAAGAGTTGACCTAAGACTGGCTGAGACATGGGTAGGCCAGGATATTGATAAGGAGGGAATGGCTAGTCCTGCTTCTTTCCAAGGTAAAATAGCAAATGGAGAGAACTGACTGGTATATGGATTCAAACCACAAACGACACCAATATTCATTAATAGCGTGTGACACATCTGAATGCGGCCATCCTTCTAAAAAAAAAAAGTGAGTGTGCAGAAGTGATACCATAATGAGGTAGGCATGTTGTCTCATGGAAAAGTAATAAGTTAAAGGGTGACACACATTTTACCAGACAAAAACTATTTGGACTTTGTCTAGTAGCATGTATGCATTATGTAGAGAAAATACTACAAGGTTTAGTATCTTATGCCACCATGTAAAGTTGCTGACTGTGAGATGGAAACAGCTACCAATCACCAGTCCTACACATCATGGCGATAGAAGTGGACAAAAAGCCTATGGCCATTTACCAGAATTGATGGTCATGTAATACACTCCACTGAGAGCAAAATCACCACCAATTTCAGGGGCAGGGAAGTTATCTGCTGTCTGGCACTTAGTCTACAATCATTGTGCTACAAACCAAGAAATAAATATGGTTTATAGATACAGAGAACGGTAAATACCATGTAAGGAGTGAGAATTGCTTTAATTTCCTCTGTGCTAAAAAGTCAGCAAATATTCTTGAGTCCCTTAAAGGGGCCAAAGGATTTCAGAGACTTAGCTTTGACTGCTGGTGTTTACCAGTTTGATTTTCCTTCACTGGTAGAAAAGGCTCCCAGAGAGAAGTATTCATGTGAAGGTAAAATGAAACCTTAATAGAATTGAGGAACAGAATTTATTTTCCTCTTTGCCCAGTCTGACACTCACATTTGACTGTCTACTGCTCTGTCCCTTCTCTCAAGAGAAATCTGTCTCTATCTTACACTATTTCTGTCTCTCTATCTCTGTCTCACTCTATCTGTCTCTGTCTCTATCTGTCTAGAAAAGAAGGAGGAGGAGGAGGGAAGGAGGAGGGAGAAAATCATGAGATTCTGAAGACAAGGAGGCCCAGCTTTCTCTTTCTCTTGGTTTCTGGAGATAGTCCTATCTAGAATCCAGTGTTTTCTACATTACAATTCCCTCTAGTTACTCTTCTCAGCCACCAACCTTTGATAAGGACATGTGTTAGTTAGTTGCATATGGGCATAATTAAAGCCCAAGGCACTAACTAGAAGGCACCACACACTTCTATGCCTTAGCTGAAGCCTGGGTGGCTATGGCAACATTGTATCATGGGTAATTATCTCAGGGTTCCAAAAAGTAGATCTCAATAGTAAAGCAAGCGGAGACCCAAGGTGAGCTGAGAATAGGTACTAGAAGCAGGCAGCCGTGGTCAAGTGAGTAATCTATTCACTTAGGAATGCAAGTTATAAAGATTATCTTAACCCCAAGGGAAAGTACCTCCTGAATGTGTGAGTTAAAGATAAGGGTAAATAATGCTTTAATGAAAGACTCTTTTGTCAGTGAAAAAAAGTTCTCCATATATCATCATCAGCTGTCTCGTGTGTTGTAATTTTTGGGTGGATGGGGTGATACGCATTAGTTCCTCCAAGGCTGTGGTAAAACCGGGATAATTTGCTTGGTGGTAAAAACCTATCAGAAAGTAAAAAATTTGAGCATGCATTGTCAACACGTAGACATTTTTCAGAATTGTCTACATGTGCTGATGTACTTTTCTATCTTACGCACTGTAAAACATACACAAACATAGAATTTCAAAAAGGAAATGTATATATAAGTAAAAGTTCTACCCTTATTCCCACACCATAGTCAAACAAATGTAGATTAGAATCTCAATGTGGTCACTGATAGTCTGTGAGATTCTGAATCTAATTCCTAGACTCTAAAGGGGTAATATGCCCCTTAAAAAGGTTTTTGAAAAGATTTGCATAAGATGATGTTTACAAATCATTTAGCATTGTTCCTATGCTTTTGTACCTCCCACACAGTAAGAGTTCAATAAATGACAGTTACTATTACTAGTCATCATTACACATCTAAAGCCCTGCTGGGGTCAGAGGAACCAGGATAATGTCTTTTTCTGCAAATACAAGCCCACAGGATGTGTTTCTATGCAAGGAAAGAGTTAATAAGAAGTCCTCATTGATAGGTAATAAAGAAAAACCCATCAAGACAGACAAAAGTGATGGTCTAAGGGACGGTAAGTAGTTACTTACTGTATTTATTATCCAGAGAGAAATACAGTTTATATATTTCATGAGCCAGATGGGAATTGTTATTTAATCCACAGTAACGACTACTCTGAATGGTTCTATTGAATCTCTACTTGAAAGTGTACTTCAGAAGAGTTGCAGGCTATGAGGGAATAAAGCAAGAAACAAATGTAATGGTTAAAGGATATTTTTGCTAAAGCTTAATTAAACTTCAGATTTTGTATCATTCTGTGTATAATCCTCAAAAGATTTTTTTTTTCTGAAAAAGAGACCAGAAAGTGTGGTATAAAATTAGCCTTAGAGCTATGTAGATTTTGAAGGGCCCTTAAGGAAATAAAATAAAATAAAATAAAATACAGATTTCAATTTGAAACAAAGAATTGAAATTGCTTTCTGGCATCTCACACTTCCAGCAACGTTGGTACCTACTTGAAATGAACAACTGCTAAAGGAAACAGCTGGTAGAAAGCTGTTACTGCACAGCAAAGTGTAATATGCATGCTGTAATTAGTTTACAATCATTACTCAGTCCACTGTTGGAAAAATCCCTTGATTTGATCACACCAAAAGCATTCCTATCACTGAGCAAAATTCAGGACAATGCTTCCCCCCAAACCAGATAAAACCCTCACCTCGACTATAGTTGATGGTAACATGATAATTTTTCTAAATGTGGTCAGAGCGACAACTGGACCATAAAGAGGTATGTGAAAGAAGTACTTTTTGTTTACATGAAAGTGCCCTAGAATAATTGCTGAACATTTTTGTGTGTGTGTTTACGATATGCTAGATTGACACTGTCCAAAAGAAATATAATGCAAGCCACAAATGTGAGCCACATAAGGAAAGTAAAATTTACCAGTAGTCACGAAAGAGAGAGGGGGGGGGGGAAGGAAGGAAGGAAGGAAGGAAGGAAGGAAGGAAGGAAGGAAGGAAGGAAGGAAGGAAGGAAGGAAGGAAAGAAGGAAGGAAGGAAGGAAAGAAGGATCAATCTTAGCTCAAGCTGCTATAACAAAATATCATAGACTGGGTGGCTTCATAAACAGACATTTAGTTCTCAAAATCTGGAGTCTGGAAGTCCAAGATCAAGGTGCCCGCAGTTTCAGTTTCTGTTGAGAACCCTCTTCCTGGTTTGCAGATGGCAGTGTTCTAGCTGCATCCTCACATGATGGAGAAAGAGGGTCTCTGGTTTCTTCCTCTTCTTATGAGGGCATTACTCCTATCACGAGAGCACCACCCTCACGACTTCGTCTAAACCTAATTTCCTCCCAAAGGACCCACTCCCAAATACCATCACACTGGAGGATAGGGCTTCAGCATATGAATTTTGGAGGTGAAGCAGGAAACACACAAGCATTCACTTTATAGCAACAAATAAAATTAATTTTAACACTATTTTATTTAACAGTCTACCCCAAACGTTATTTTTTCAGCATGTAATTGATTAAAAAACTATTAATGAAGTGTGTTACATACTTTTTTCCTACTAAGTCTTCTAAATCTTGTGTGTAATTTATACTTACAACACACCTCAGTTTGCACCGGCCATGTTTCAGGTGCTCAATAGCAACACATGGTTAGTGGCTTCCATATTAAATAACTCAGCTCTAAACAATTTACATGGATTATTTTCTTTAATTCTCTCGATAATCTTCTGACATAGTCACTATTATCCTTTTTCATACATGAGAAAACGGAAGTCCAAGGAGAAGCAGACTGAAGAAGAATCCAGGTAATCTGACTTTAAAGCCCGTACCCCTTAGCACTGTGGTGTCCTACCTCATGTAGCTAACAGACTCGTCTTCCTTGCAGATGGCAGTGTGCAAGGAAGAGAATTTGGGAACTATAAAGACTGAATTTCCCAGGAAGAGAATTTGGGAATTTCCCAGGAAGAGAATTTGGGAACTATAAAGACTGTCATGAAAAGTTAGCAATAGACAATAATAACAGCCTCAATGTTTGAGCTCTTTTCATAACAACCATCTTACAGGGTAAATGCTGATATGTATTATGCTTATTTTATAGATCTGGAAACTGAGGCACAAAAGTATTAAGTCACTTGCCCAAGATCGCAGAGCAAGGATTTGTTGGAGTGGGATTCAATCCTAGTTTTCTGACTGCAGAAGCTAAGCACTAACCACTAGTTTTTTGCTGTTAATGGATCCGACTACTAAAAAGACAAAGAAATATGCCACAGTAGATGGAAATAATAACCTCTGCAGGCCAGAGTGAAACAAGGGAAGTGAACCGACTTAACTAATTGAAAACATGAAATAAAAAAGATAACATAGAAGACAGTCGTTTTTAGTGAAGACTAAAATTTATCCGTGGATTTGCTGTGCAATAAATAATACTTGGTATGGAAAATGACATGAGTTTTCCACGTAAAAAGACAAGCTGTTACATACAGCTTGGCAGAGGGAAAATGGATGAACAGCCCCCAGAATTTCTATTTCGTGCCTTCCTATGATGTTATCCTCCCTTGATACTTATTCCCAACTTTCAGCCATTAGAATTGCCATTTAGAAGTAAATGATAAAGACCACATCAAAGCAAGATTGTTAAGTAATCATGAAAGACATACATAGGAAAGATATCTCAGATACTGTAAGTAAATAAAACAAGTTACAGAATAGTACACTTGGAGTATGATAACTGTTTTCTTGAAACAGTAATGATAAAAAGTTAGAATCTGCATAGGAAACAATGTGGAAACAATATACATCAGTGTTTATGAGAATGTAAAGGAAATGACATGGAACCTTGATTTTTACATTATATATTTCTGAAATGTTTTAATTGTTATAACAAGCATAGGTTACAATGATGATGATGATAGGTAGGTAGGTAGATAGATAGATGATAGATAGATAGATAGATAGATAGATAGATAGATAGATAGATAGATAGATAGATTTCAAATGCTCGCATGTTACCTGAGAACCTCCTCTGTAGGGCTGGATTTTCTCTCCACCTCTTTCTAGAAGAGATGTGTTTTACTTCCTTGGAAGACTCCTGAGTAACAGAACCTGAGGACATGATTGGGAAAAGATACAGCTCAGTAAGAGCAGGGCGCAGAGGTGGAGACAGGTGAAATAGACAATCTCTAACAGGAGAAATCAAAGACAAGTCAATGGGGAGAATTGAAAGGAAGGGAGGGCTTCCGAGGGCCACTCAAAGTCACCGTCCTTCTGGTACTTTAAACTCAAGAAGGAATTGTATCTACTAGAAACTACTTTCTCAGATGTAACTTTCAAATTTTGCCCTGGCTCTGTCCTAAATCTTTTGCACGATCTCCGTGCCTAATCTCTTCTACTCCAATGACAAATCCCAAATTTATATTCCCAGAACAGACATCTCCTTTGTCTTCCAAATCCATATAACAGCTGGCAGAAAGTCATTTGGAAATGAGTACATACATGTTCACCAAAAGATACATACAAGAATGTGTGCAGCAGCACTATCCATGAGAGCCAAAACTGGGACTTTTATACAACAATGAGAATGAACGAGCCACAACTACTCAGGGGAAAGTGCATAAAGCTCACGGACAAGATATTGAACTGAAGAAGACAGACACAAGAGTACGTGTTAAATGGTTCTATCCACATAACATTTTTTGAAAGGGCAAAACTAACATTTGGTATTAGAAATCAAACTACTGGTTGCTTTTGGGTAGTAGTGCTTAGAAGGGGGCAGGTGGTGTCTTTTGAAGTACTGGTAATGTTTTATCTCTTGATATGGGTGCTGGTTACACGTGGGCATATTCAGTGTGAGATACTCTATCATGCTATACATTCTTTGTGTACATTTCTGTATGTATGTTTCAGATTTATAAAAAAAGTTCTAAAGTATAATTCAGAGACCTCACAAACTGTGTGACAAACATATTTTCAGATACAGAATGTAAACTATTTTTTTATATACCCTAAATAAGAATAATTTTGCATACTCCTAGCTTCCTTTGGTTTTAGAAATTTAGGTCAGCAGACACACCTTATCCATCTTCTAGGTGCAGTCTTCATAATTGGGTCAGCTGCTGCCCCTCCAATTTCTTCAAAGTCTGATACTTTGAACAATATTAATGCTGTGTGATTAATTTTATCCAACTTGTTCAAGTTAATCTACAACTGCAACTAGTAATTTCTTCTATAAAAAAATAAAAAGAAATGGATTTAAGTTTTGATTTCCCAACTTAAATGGTAGAGAACCTAAGATTAAAACATGTAAACTGATTTGCACAGGTAATCCAGGGATGGGGTAAGGCAGAGAAAGGCAGAGAGACAAAATAGGGAGGGTAAGAGAAGGAGGGAGGGGAAAGATCCTGGAGATGGAGGGGGAGGGAGAGGAGATGGAGGAGGGCAGGGGGGAGGAGGAAGAGGCTTTGTATTCAGTCCAGAAAATAGGAAGCAGACATGTTGCTTTGGAAATGCCCTGTAATTTGTGTTACTAGGTGAGGTGCTGGTTGAACCATGGGGAGGCTCTGACTCAGGATAAGTTAAGTGCCAGGAAGCAAAGGTAAAAAATGTTTCCCCACATCCCTCAAAGTGAAGCCATGGGGTAGGGAGATGACGATAGAAACATGAAGATGGGTAAAAGGAAGCCTGAAAATATCAAGAGCAGTAGACACTGGGGGCTCCTGGAAGCACTGCTGCTTTGGCTGGACCCTTCCTTCAACATCGAGATGATGACAGGAAGAAACGTGGATACATGCCCCTGAGACAGAGCAGATGGAAAAACAGAAATTCCCTTGGCAGCCATAAAATGTCACTGAGGTGCAGAGAGTGTGAGAGAACCTGCCCCGTGCTTTGGAATGAGAGAAGAGGGGCTGCAGTGTGTTCAGAGACCCGATACAAATGAGCATCTGCAACACCAGGGGCCCAGCATTCAATGCCAAGGAGGCTGCTCCAGCCAGCAAAACGGTCCACAGTCCAATCCCTCCAAAACAAAGACATGCAAGGGTCAGTCCCTCCATGCCCCCCACACGTATAATGCTCATTTTCCTTCCTACTTGCAGAAAAGACAGCAACTGGGGCAGATCTCTGAAAGTCTGGCCACTTTCCCAGAGAGATCAAGTGCAGAGACTATTTAAACAAAGGGAGTTGCACTTGGGATGGAAAGGAGACTTTTTAAACCAGAAGATATTGAGCTATGAATTTCCTGAGACTCCATGGAGTGTGGGTACTTAAGGAAAAAACTGCTTACGTGGTAGAAAATACAGATGCTATATTTTCTTTGCACATAAAAATGGACTGTTGGCATATGGTGACTCCACTACACTAGACAAGAACACCCCAAGTAATTCATGCCTAATTAAATATTCCAGACTGGAAACCTTTCCAACCAAATATATAATAGACTACCAACTTTTTAAATGTTATTGCTTTTATGGAAGGTATTTGATGAAACCTCCAGGAAACATTTTTTTTTTAATTTCTCTTAACAAAATAAATTAGTGACTTCTACATGTGTTCCTCTATTGACCAAGATTTTCATCAAAATGGCAGCAACAGGAGATAGGAAGCATTCAGGAAGGAGACACCAAATACAAAAACCAATAGCTAGGATAAAACACAATTGTGTATTCCCATGCAGGGAAGAGATGATCTCTTTTTTTTTTTAACACTGTTACTGTAAAAAATATATATTTTTTATATATTATAAATACAATATACATTCTGCTGGAGTAAAGCTGAGTTGTCAGATATAAGGACCCAGTTTCTTCAACTGTTAAATGAAGGATGTGGAATGGAAAACCACTAAAGTCCCAGCTAGCTCTCAAATACTATGGCTTGATGACATGAGAGCCTTGAAGTTGGAATGAGCATAACAGGACAGTCAAAGATTTTGCATATGCTCAAGTTGGGTGGATACTGCAGCTTTACCTTTGGAGCCCGCTCAGGACCTAGCACAGTATGGTGTCTTGGACACAATAGATACTGGGTACTGATTAGTGCTCATGGGAACCCCTACAAATTGTGAATGTGTCTTCTGGTGTGTTCCTCATAGCCAAATTCCATAATGAAATATTGCATGCTTCTGGGAAAGAGAACTCAGCTCAAGGGATTTTCAATACTTGGCTTGTATCAGGCTTTACAACCAGTGAATTTTTTAAAATATATTAATAGAGAGGAAATGGATGAGATTTTATGTAAACTTTCCTGTGATATCAATTTTCTGGTTCAATTTTACTCATAAAGTCAGAGAACCCCAGAGCTAGTTAGAGCTAGTTAGTCAGTAAAATTCCTGAATTTGAAAGATGAGAAAACTGAAGAGGTAGGTAATACTCCTAAGGACAAATACTTATTTCATGATGGAACCAGGTTATCTCCTCTTAATCCAGTGTCTAGTCTCTCACTCCCTGCTATACAATGCCCTCATCTCATGAGCATGAGCTATGAGTATTGGCTGGATATTTCCATCGGATATGTGTTATTACTGATATTAATAACAACCAGAAACCAGGATACTTGCGTCCTAGTTCTGTTAGTAACAAGTTGTGTGACCTTGGGCAATCACTCAGCCTGGTGATATTTCAGCATTTCAATTTTCTTTTCTATAAAATGATGGGTTTAGTTCAGACAATCAATAGTACATTGATACATCGTTAGGGTTAGAGATAAAATTTTATCCTTGAGAACAGCAATATTTTCCTTGCAAATACAGAAGAAATTGGTGTCTACAGGGATGAAGTGGAATTTACCTTTGATCAATGAAGACCTTTAATACAGCAATTTCAGGCAAATTAATGCTTTCTTTACCTTACAAGCTGATAGGGCTTACAAGCCCATTGTCAGCATGATCCTGATAACTATTCTATTGTCCTTGTCTGTCCTGGAGTCCAGATACAGGAATTATCTGCTGGATTTGTAGTGTGTAAACTAATCGATAGCACAGGTAGAAAATATACACTCAACTATTTCTGAATGTTTAAAATCCTTAAAATTCTGAATTTGTATTTGCTGTCATATAGACAAATCTTGTCTTTTGAATGCTTCACTTACAACGAAAAAAACTCAGGTACAAAGAATTATATGCTATTGCTCTTTACTAGTTATTATAATTGACTTAAGATTATGTCCTTAAAATTTGTTAAGACAAACTCTGAATGACATTTATCCAGCAAAATTCTAAAATTCTGAAATCTTCCTAGACACAGGAAAATGGAAACTGTTCTCTTCTCGTTCCAGTTACTCTTCTGAGTTGCAGTAAACAATTCAATTCGCGAATACTATACACTAGGTTTACTTGGATTACCACAGAAATCAAAACAGCCTATTCATTTCTCACTGCATTATTATTTTAATTAATATAAGTCACACAGGTGTGATGGGATCCATTTATGAATTAATAAATAAACATTTCAAAAGGACTATATAAAAATAATGCCTTGCAAAAAAAAAAAATGGAGACTATTGTCCAAAAACTATTGGGTTATTGGTTTATAAGCAAATAAACAGGAAAAAAAAATGACAGTGAGAAATTTCAAACAGTAACCTCTCTGGAGGGAAACAAAGCAGTTCAATAGAAGTCTACAGCTGTACATAAAAGACTGAGTTAAGGGTAATTAAAAAAAAAACCTGAGAAAGTGATACGCTCAGTGAATATCCTTTCAAAAGAAAGAGAAATAGAAACGTGGGATTGAAATAAAATCTCGTGGCTTTACAAAGCTTTTTATCCAAGGACCCATCCAATTTACAAAAACAAATTCATTACTTTCCTATCCATCCTTTCAGCTGAGGGTAAGTGCTGTTATTGCAACCTTTTGTAGACCGAAGAGATGGAAGCATAGGGAACACCCACAGCACAGATCAGTAATCAGCAGTGCTCAGAACAGGGGCTGGGACGCCTCTGTCATATCCAACTGCTCCAGCAACTCTCCTGTTTCGCATCTTGCTTAGATGAACACAGACCAATGGGTAACTGAGATGAAAGCAATGTTACCATAGTGCTCAGTATTTAGAATCGTACCTTTCTTCCAGGCTGCTTTGCAGACATTACCTCATTAATCTTCATAACATCTTTAAGAAAGGAGGAGGGAATGGTCTCCGCCTTTGTTTAATGGATGGGGCAACAATTGCTTAAGGCCAATGATTCAATGTCACAGCTGAAAACATCCCCCAAACACTCAGGTCGGGCACCATCAGCCACTTCAGGAGTTAAGTGTAGCTCTTTGGGGTAGCCAAGAGCAAAGGGATCTAATTCCCAATGCTGGCAGATGTGGAAATAGACCAGATGAGTAAGACACCACTCATTGTTACCAAAAACATCAAAAGGCACATTCACTTGTTATTATGACAAATATTCATCGAAGGCAGGCTAGAAGAGCTTCCCTGTTGTAAGGGACAGAAAAGGAAAATGGGGAAAAGTGTGGAAGAACGCCCATGACACGAACACTCCACTCAAAGTTTACATCCATTCATCCATCATTCATCAACAAAAGGAAGCCTCCCGGGTGCCACCTGAGGTGTGGGGGATATAAATACAAATCAGACCTGGCCTTCAAGAAGATTAGTCTAGTAGCCTCGTCACACTTCAAAAACTTCGAGCACAGAGTGATACATATTAAATGAAAGTCATGCCTAGATTGTTGTGGAAATGCAAAGGAAAAACACTGAAGCCAGCTTAAGTGAGTCAGAGAAGGCTTCTCAAAGTACTTGTGGCTTGTCCTGATATTTGCAAGATAGCTGAAGTTTAATTATGGGAAGAGTATTCAAAGGGGAAAGATGAGTTTCCAAGGGGTTGTTTCAACTTCAGCACTGACTCCCTGGTTGAGGTACAGGTTGCCGATGGAGGAGTTCCAGCCCTGGGAAAATAAAGGTGGTGATGTCAGAGCAGGAGGTGCAGCATGCCTCAAGTTTGGGATTTGGACTTTGCCGCAAAGGCTTTGGGGACCTATCAGGATCGTGAGAACATTTAGTAGGATGGTTCTTGCAGTAATGTATCGGGTATCATGGGAGGTACCAGCCATCCCTTTGTTGTATTGGTCCTGGGTGTTCAAAGCATTCTTACCTGGGCCCATGAAGGTTGGGGTTATGGGCGCCCCAGGAAGGAGGAGCAGAAGTTCAAGAGATAGAGGGGAACTTCTCTACTCTTTGTTCTGACCTGCCTGCCTTCCTTGGCCAGACCAGAGTAGAAAATCTAAAGTTAACAGAGAGCAACCACCTAAAATACCACTAGCATAGTAGACCGAACATTTCCCCCGTTTTCTATCCTGAAGGGGAAATGAGGCATGCAAAGAGCTCAGCTTCCTGCCAAGGGCTGTGGGACATCTTATTGCGTTATGAGAACACCCTTGGCATGTGCTCTCCATGCTCATTATAGTTTTATATTCAGACAGGGCAGGGTTGGTACCATGAGCAGATCCGAATTACAAGATGTCATTTTGAACTAGTGCAACTAAACACCCTATGTATACATGAGGGTTTGTATAATGTTTTATATACTTTTCAAACGTATTGCCCCACAAACTATCTCATCTTGATCTTTATAACACACTTGTGAGTATGCAAGACATGTAATGCTATGTCTGCTGATGACTAGAGAAAATGAAGGTTGGAGAGTTCAAAGATTCACCTGGGTTAAAACAAACAAACAAAAAACTGCGACGGAGAGCCAGACTCTACACACAGCTTCCCGACTCCTTCCCTGTCCAGACATTTCCTCAGATGCCCTAATGAGGCTGATGACAGACAAAATGATTGGTGACAGACAAGATCAGTGGTTGACCAACAAAAGGTGAGGTCTATGAGGAAGGCAAAGTAGAATCCCTTCCCCTCAGTTGTTGGTATGTTAGAACAAGTTCTCAGGTGTGTCGAAGACAGAACAGAGTTAGCAAATCCTAAAAGGGAGCCCACACGTGGGAAGGGAACCGTGGCTCGTTTATCTTCAAACTCTCCTTCTCCATGTTGGTGGGAACAGGAAACCAGCTCTAAGAAACTCTGACCCAAGTTTTTCTAGTGCCCAGGATTCTGGTCCACTAGTGTGTATAGGAGGAAATACCACCAACACCAGACTGTATTATCTTTAAGTGTGAATGGCAACAGCTCTTGGACAGAATTCCATGCTACCAATCACAATATTTGCATCAAGATATGCTCACGCTGAAGTCAGCATGAAGAACATGCGGGAACACGGTGGCCACATTACACATCTTGGTCAATTAAAGGATGAACACAGTTTTATAGGGCATAACAGAAAAATAGCTTTACTGCTAAAGTTCCTTCTGACTGTGATTTTTGGATTTGATTCTAATCAATATAACAAATCCTCAAGTGCTAAAGCTAATAATTTCCCTATGCCAACCTAAACTTAACCTCAGAATTTGAAAATTCACAAGCTTGCGATGGATTTTGAAATGACTTCCCAATGGATGTGTTTTTCCTGGAGCGCCTACGCACCATCAGCGGAACAGGAGTTTCGGTATGCTGGTCTTCAGACTCCATCTCCGCTCTGAATGCATTCCCTCTGTTACCACCGCCACTCCCTCCCCTTTTGTGTTGTGCCTTTTCAAAAACACTTGCTCATTTGGAGAATTCTAGCTCTTTTCCAGGAATGGGCAGAGAGAAAGGGAAGTTTACTTGAGTCCCTGTTTCATCTTCTCTGTGACTTTCCCTAGACAGCAGGACTTGTTCTGTTCACTTCGCCCCTTGTACGTATGTGTCTCTCCTCTCAGGCACTGCCCATCAAATGTTTGCTTGGATGGTGAATCCCTCACAAAGCTCTTCAGGGCCACGCCGTCAGGACCAAGCATTCAGTTAGTGCTCAGTGAACGGATGAATAAGGAGACAGAAGAAAGAAAGCAGAGGTGAAAAATATAATGTACCTTTTAGTGCCTCCATCAGTAAGACAACATCCAAGATATTATCTTGGGGAACAATACTGCCAAGAAAATCTGGGGTCGGGAGGGAATGTCTCACATGTGGTTTTTTAGAGCAAAGCACATATCTAAGCTACTTCAGTATTAAATATACATTTTTAGAAGACGACAAAAGCAGAGATATGAAGAGCAAACCCTCAAAAATACACAAGCAGAGTTAGAAATGGTGATGACTTCTCTGCCATTGGAACACATAGCAGAGGGAAAAACTCTAAAGCTAGTCTCTTTCCACACACACATATTCCATCCCATCAGCACCCAGATCAGAGGGGAACAGGGTTGCCCAGATTCACAGGATTCCTGAGGAGACGCAATGCAAAGATGAATACATGGATTATGACCAATCCCATGGTCCCCTTGGATTTCAGGGCCCAGGAAAATCCCACGGTGGGAAACATGAGTGTTTGATATAAGATTACATTTATTTTTCCCAAAAGAAATATCACTTTATTTTATCATTATAATAAAAATTCACATTGATTCAAAAAATTAGGAAGGATGTGACCTTAGAAGAAAAAAATTTTTATAAGTTGCATTAATTTCCCCTTGTGAAAAATCACTTCACTGGCCTCCGTTTCCCATTTTGCTGGAGGCTGGTGCAAACCTCACCAGGGACCTGCACCAGTCCACCGTCCAGCCAGTGCTAATTTACAAATGGGCATCGGGGAATTAGTGCCTTAGGTCATCATATCCCAGAGTATTAAAAGGAGGGGACATTAAGCTGAGAGCAAATAAATAGAAGCAACACCATGCAGTGGGGAATAAGCCGGTGGGTACTACAGAGAATGTGGTCTCATGGGATTTATTTTTCTGAGAATGCTAAAGATCAGCGACCTCATTATTGAGCAGGCAGATGACAGATCTGGGAAAGGTGGGTCCCAGCCAGAGGCTCTCTAGGTAACTCCATCAGTGCCTGGGACCCACCATCCACCAGGATCGACCCACGTGTAACATTCTCAACTCTCATACTCAGTTTGTCCTCCCAAACATTAAGCCTGTGCCACAGCGAAGATTCTCAACGACCCTGGGACAGTATGTTATTGATGTTTTAATAACATACACTGAATCAAAATTAGTGAGAATTTGTATTTCCAAAAAATGAGAAATATAGCCATGAAAAACAGAATGGTGGTTAGGTTCAACATCTCCCTTACTTTCTTTTTGTTTCTCTAACATGTCAAGCTCGCTTGTCCTTAGGGCTCTTGCACTTACAGCTCTCTCTTCCTTGACTGGTAAAACCCCACTATTAAGGGACTGGTTTCCTGACATTCAGATGTCAGTTTAAATGTTGCTCCCCAGAAAGTTCTTTTTGGACCACACTCTCTGAAATGGGCACTCTCACACCACTGCATTCTGATTCTCTGTAGAGCACCAATAACTCCTGGATGTCTTTTATCCTTTATTTTCTTATCAGTGTCTGCCGAGTGGAATGTAAGCACAAGGAGGGCAAGAACCTGGTCTGTGTCATCATCATCTTATCAATCCCTGGAGCCTGGAACAGGGTATGTTTCATAGGAGATGTTCAATAAATATTTGTTGAATAAAATGATTACCTAGTCCAGCTTAGCCCTCCTTTTACAGATAAGGAAGAGAGGTTCACAAAAGAGAAACTGTCTCAATACATAGCTATTTGGTGGTAAAAAGAAAAGGAAGCAAAGGAGGGAGGAATGAGGGAAGGAAAGAAAGAGGGAGAGAAGGAGAGAGGGAGAAAAGAAGGACAGAAGGCAGGAAGGAAGGATGGAAGGAAGGAAGGAAAGAAGGAAGGAAGGAAGGAAGGAAGGAAGGAAGGAAGGAAGGAAGGAAGGAAAGAAGGAAGGAAGGAAGGAAGGAAGGAAGGAAGGAAGGAAAAAGGAAAGAAAAAGACCAATCACTTAGTTTCTAGACCTGTGTTTTTCTTCCTATTGTTTTGTGTTTATTTTACCCTGATTTTGCCTGATAATAAATACAACAGAGAAAAAAGTGGAAGTGCAAAGGGGTATCCAAGGATTTGCAATATAATTTGACCAAGGCCTTAATCCACTGAAATTATGCTGCCTTTAAAATTCTGACCTAAGTTAAAGAACAGACATAATCATCTACCTAGTATAAATTAAGGACCATGATGAAATACTTTGCCCTTAAACAGTTCTTCACAAGCTAGTTAGAATGTCTGTAAGTTAGTCCATTAAAAAGCTATTCCTTAGGATTGAGGCATTGATTTCTTAGATGTTTCTTGTCAAAAGCAAATTTCCCCTGGAAACTGTTAGCTGATTAAGCCACCACCATTCTCAACTCCCTTCTCCCCTGAAGGTTTTAGAGGCTGGAAAAGCTAAAAGCTAATGTTCCCAGCATCCCTTGCAATGAGGGGTATCATATAACAAAGATATAGGCAATGAAACATAAGTGAAATTGATGAGGATTGAAAAAAGTTTTTCACTTTCCTAACAAAGTTTCAAATATTGAAGCATTTTCCTTTCTTCACTTCTTAATGCCTTGAACATGTACTTGATGTCTGGAACTTTGGCAGCCATCTTGTAAACATGAGGGAAATATCAAGGAGATCTGAGAGATTCCAGCTTGACATCATTGAGCCACTGAAATACTGCCAGTAATTGCCTGCCTCCAAAGTTTCAGAATGTGAGAAAAATAATTTTTTATTACATAAATCACAGTTGGGTTAACCCACAGTTAGTTGGGTAAGAGAATTCCTTTTTGACACAAATTTTTAAATTACCTGAATTATTTTTCAGGGAACGGGCCAGGGAACTAAACACCCGGGCCTCTCACTCTCCTGCCTGCAGTCTCCTGTCAGTTCTCCAGAAGCCAGCAGGCAAGAGAGTCAATTGATACATATATTCGTCTCCAGAGACCCAGAGTATGGTGGAGAAAGATGGGAAATGAATCTGGAGAGGCAAATGGAAGACGGCCGTAACAACCAGTAGTTTTTAGACTTCTTCTCTTAGGAACAAAATCCTTATAGCAAATGAAATCGAATACCCAGTGCCAATACTCAAATCAGATGAGAGCAGAGCTTGCTCAGCAGAGGAAGAGCCAATTGCCATTGCCTTCCACCTCCCTGTTAGCTGGTGGCAGTACCTCTTCCCACCCCCAACACCCAACCCACCACCACCACCACCAAAGTCATCTCTGCTGGACTTTAGACATGCTTGAAAAATAAATTTGCAAAACACTAATATATAGGACTGTCAGATAAAATACAGGGCATCCTGCAATTAAATTTGAATCACAAATATGCAACAAATATTATTGCATTGGACATAATTAAACTAGATTTTTATTTGTGGTGTATCTGATACTAAAATTTAACTGGGCATCCAGTTATTTTTATTTGCTAAATCTGACAACCCTACTAATTCATAACATTATTTAGCACAGATCTGAAGGGATAGAACACAGAAGAGTCAAATTTTTATAAAGGGGACAGAACATAAATAACGGATAGAAAGCCTAGAGGTGCGGAAGGTGGAAGAGAAATACAGAAAGGTAACCTAAAAAGACTGGAAACTAGACTTTATTTGGTTCACAATTGGGTTCAAGACTGGCTACGAAAAGACCACGGTGCCTTTTCCCCTTCAACTGCATCTTTTCTTACATTTCCAAATGTCCTATGTATAGTCTACGTGCTCTCTTAAAAGGTGAAATAGCAAGACACCCATGGAGGATGGGGGACATGAAGCATTGCTACTGAGGTCCTCAAATCCTGGTTTCTCAACTCCCAATCTGGGACATTTGGCTGTTTTCACAGGCAGAAAATGTTCCTCATCCAATTAAATAAAATGAAGCGGAAGCCAGGTGGAATGCTTCCAGTTAAATACTTGCTCCTCTTATCTTCCCGTTCACACCCTTCCCCTCATTATCACAACAGAGCACATCAAGCGCACTCTCCGTTTCTAATGAAGACGTTCCCACTGTATTCCTAATGAAAAGAGCGCACAGATAATAGCCTCCTTCCTTTATGAAAGATATGAGTGACATGGAAGCCCCAAAGTTGCCTGGAAAAGCAGGCACACCGGTCAGTTCCCTTCCTGAATCCCTACCATGTTTCCCCGAAAATAAGACCTAGCCGGACCATCAGCTCTAACGCATCTTTTGGAGCAAAAATTAACATAAGACACGGTTTATATTATATTATATTATATTATATTATATTATATTATATTATATTATATTATATTATATTATATATGTTAAAGACTGGGTCTTATTTTCAGGGAAACACGGTGGTTATAGGGAAGAGAGAAGGACATAGATTGTTCAAAAATTCCTTTAATAGAAATTCAGCTCGACAGACATGTCTGACCCCAATTTATACAAATTTTTAAGATTCATACAGAAGTTATGGTCAGAGTCTTATTAGAAGCTACATAGAAATACAAAAGCAGAGCAGGTTAGCAAAGTCTGTCCCTAAAACTGAAGCAAAGATTGTGTTGTGTTGATTCAAAACAGGAAAACAAATTGGAACAAACAACCAGAAGTGTTGCTGATACTTATGAGCAATGTGGTTTATTATAAGAAAAGCCAAGCCTGAAATACTCCGTGACTCTGATACTTGTGAAACAAAACGGTTACCTGTGCAGCAAAACAGAAGAAAACCCTTATAGAATTAGTGATTCATTTGCAAGTAGGGTTTTTTCAATTTGGTGATGGAAATGATTGGGACATATGTGGGAGGTGGAAGCACACGAAGCCATACTATTTTTAGAATAGGAGTAGAAATCACTCAGGGAGATGGGGGAAAGCCAGAGCATGGTTCTGCTTTGACTGCTCACTCAATGAGTATACTACTCTGCTGTTCACTTCCAAGTTACTTAGAAATTACGTTTCTCCCATGGACTTTGAAATATATTTTTCCTGAGGCAACAAAATAATCACCTCAAAATAAATATTAAAATGCTGATATTTGATTTTTAGATATTTTGTAGCTACGGATAGTCTATATCTATCTACATTTCGAAAATATCCAGTATCTCCAAAGCAGAGAGCTAGACAGATACATAGATACATAGACGTATCTGCTTCTAAAGAAACACTCCATCTAATGGTCGAGTGGACTCTCAAAATTTCTAAATAATAAGGAATTTTAAGTTGTAACGTCCGCGTTATATTGACTGATTCGCCAGCCAAGTCCATTTGGCTTTTTAAAGTTCTTACTGTGAAAAAGATTTTCTCTCTATTTTAGTACGTGTATTTCTGTTCCAAAATAGATACAGTTTAGTTAAACTAACTTCCTGCTCCCTGCTGGGGGTCTGTGTGATGAGAACTATTTTACCCAAACTTAGCACAATTACCCTGCTGCTGGTCATGCAAGGCTGGAGTAAACAAAAACATTAAGGGGAGTTTAGGATGTTATTAGCCAAGTGTTTTCCTCCATTTCTGACTATGCACAGAGGCAGCCACCCAACCTGAAAAAGATCAAATGTGTTCAGGCACATTTCTTAAATCAGCAGACGTCAATAGTCAATGACTTCACAGTCATTTTCTTTGACATCGCTTTTGAATCTAAAAGAACAAGGAGTTCCACTTTTATCACGAAGTGCTATGATATAAACAACGCCGTGTCATTGATCACATTTGACAGAATTGCAAGGTTAGATACACACCATCCTTTTCAAAGAGTGGCAAACATTGATGCAATTTATTTGAAATTACCGTAACAGTAAATATCTGATTTATTTGCTTCCTGATGAAATTCACTCAACAAATATTAATGAGTTATTACGAATGTGTGAGTTATTGTGCAAGGCTCTTGGGAAATTTAAGGATGAAATTTCTATTAACAAGCACATCTGCGCTTTTATGGAATACTGACCTTCACGTATGTTGATTGATTTTTTTTCAACATTCCCAGGGTACCTACTAAGTGTTAATCCTAGGCAAACCAAGGCATGGAAAAATTGGAGAGTTCCTTTATCAAATGAAAATGCACTTAAGCGGCAGTACCTCCTCCCACTTACCCCCTAAACTAGCAGACTCGTGACCTGGAATCAGCCTTCACCAGTGTTGAAAGCACCTAATTCTCATTCTGCTTAAGATAGCCGGAGTTCTTTTTTCTCATTTTTTTTGGCAACTAAATTCTGACTGATACAAATGTGTTTTATTATATCCTAATGTGAAATCTATGAATGAAATACATGGCAATCCTCTATTTCATTAAGCAGAATATTATATTAACTATAAAGGCTGAACAAAAGCATTTATTCTCTTCCCTGAGCCACGTAGGGCCTTCACCTCACTTTAGGAAATCATACTTCTTCGTACCTCTGTCTTTGATCGTGCTCTCTCCCATGAGGCTTCTATGCTCTCTGGCCCAATGCCATTTTCTCATTTTAGAATTTTATTTTCCTTTCAAGACGCAACTCAAAACTTTCTCTTCCTTGAAGCATTACTGACTCTGGCTGCGGTCAGAACAATTGGGCTCCAGAGCCTACACTCACACGGTGCCCGTTTCGTATCTCTACTTAGCAAGCTTCATTCTAACCTCACCTACATTGCTCTGAGAGAAGCATTGCAAACTCAAAACTATGATCTCTTAAAAATGAAAAAGAATCCATTGATGCAGTGATTAAATCTCACTCCCAATATGCAAGGATGGGATCAAAACCCTTCACCTGAAGACTCTGGAAACTATTTGGTTGCCCTTGGGGGTGAGGAAGAGAGGAGGACTGAAGGAGCTTGAGGTGAGTAGATCACAGGCTCGAAGGCTGCTGCAGATCCCATCATCTTGCGCCTGATTCTTGCCTTAACCTTGCAGCAAGTGAGCCCCCTCTTTGGATCCAAATTACAGGAGTGAGTTGCCTTTCTCATCCCTGAGTCCTTGCTAGGAACTGGTATCTCCCCTACAGAACCCTCCCTATTCTAAGCCTCCCTTCACTCCCTTCTTCATGGGGACTTCTGTCTTAGCACTCAACACATTCAATCACACTGTTTTTTAACATGCTATCTTAAAGATAATGACCATGACTTATTATGTTTGTAACTTTCATGGAGAAGACGTAAAAAAATGCTCTATCGACGTTTGTTAAATAAATGATTAATATACTTCAAGTATGTTTCATAAAACTCAACAGATGTGATTTGACACCTTCCTCAATCAACAAAAATTTCTTGATCACCTACTATGGTCTTAGTTTCCTAGAATACAAATATCAATCGGACCCAATTATTGAGGCATTTAAGGACTGCATTGAAGTCAAATCTTTAAAGGCTTTTAAATATTTTAGCTCCATTATAATGGATAGTTTAGTTGTCCAACAATGGGCTGCAAGCACATAAAGAGTAAGGCCACCAACAGTGCCACTTATTATGAATTTTATCTTGTTAGGTGCTGGATCTTTTTGTATTCCTATAAGAATTCTTGAGCCTTTGGGGATGTAGTTAAGTGACTTGAAAAGTTTGATGCTTTTGAGCCTTGCTTTCAAAGCTTTGTGGATGTGGGACCAGAGCAACATTCAGTCAAGGCTGATTTTGTCCTGCAACTGACTTTGCAAATGAATTATGAGGTTTTCCACCCTGGTTTTGGGGGAACAGGAACTATACCTATAGCCCTGTGTGAGCTCTAAGAATTCTTCTCTTTACTCTTATCCAGTAGTTCTTTCCCCAGCCTTACATAGTTTCTTATCAGTTTTCAGCTGATAAGAACCTTCAGACACAAGAACTTTCTGCAAATCTCCAGAATTTGTTCTCTCTCCCTCCCCCACCCACCTCTTTCTCTCCAGCTTTCTCTTCTCTTGTGTTTAGTCCTGAGACATCCAACCACATTGGCCTATCCAGACTCGCAATTCCATGTACCAAACTCAAGGAGTTTGCTGGGAGGGGTGCTGCCTGGGTTCCCCTGCCAGCATCACGCCCTGGAGACTCTACCAAGGCAACAAGCTGAGGCAATTACACAGTTCACCTCATTTGTTTCCTGGATCTCGGAGAGCACTGACTGTCTGTTTGCCTGATTTCTAATGCCTCGAAAACTACTGTTTCATACATTTTGTCTAGTTTTTAAATTGTTTCACGCAGGACGGTAACCTGGGTCCCCACTACTTCATCTTGGCTGAAAACAGAACTCTTCATAGTCTACAATTCATTTCTCGCATGCGTTCAGGTGCCTTTATATTGTTTTATTTTAAAGGTATCCTTACCCATCATTGCTTAGATCATCCCCCACTCGGGAGCTTACGATTAGAATTCTAGATCTGTTGGGATAAAGAGATTTTAGAAAGCGTCGGTATAACATTCTCTTTACAACCATGAGGAAAATGAAGAGCAGACCATTTCAACGAATTCCCTGGGGTCACACAGCTGCTTGGTGACAGTGGAGCCAGTAACACACCTCGGGCCATTGGTGCTCGGCCTTGCATTCTCCTGAAACCTGTATAGTGTTCTGAGTTTCTATTTGTTCTGTCAGGAAAGCTTCTTTTGAGCAGAAGGCTCCAGACTTACAGTTCAGGATCTGATGACTGACTTACCCTGAAGCTCTTAGTCTAATTTGAAAATGTGCCAAATTTTCTGTCCCTAATGTGAGCTACAGATTCTTAGCCCTGGGAGGAAGGAAAGGAGACCTGCCTTGTAGAATGGAAAACTGGGAAAGCAGAGGTCTGACTGGGGACCCATGTGTCCTATGACTTTTTACTGTACTTTATCCCACAGAATGCTTGGGGAACCACCAGCCCTACCACTGAAATCTGAGTGCTTGTCTTTCCTAACTGCAGCTTGTCCTTGGCATCTCTGACCTCTGACCTTGCCACCTTGATCTTTGCCACAGTAAATGAATATGGGTAAGTAGAAAGAGCAAGTCTTCATATCTATTAAGATTTTTTTTTTGAAGGATGTCAACAAGTTTTTCTCTCTGTAATCATAATTTTACAAATTCTATAGGTTCAATCAATGAATTATCTTCTGGAAAATTTTTGATACCACAAGAAATTATATTTTCTGGCAGAGTTCCTTTGGAATGTATCACTTGATAATGACAATTTTTCCCCTTATAGTATAATACTGTGTTTCCCCGAAAATAACACCTAACTGGAAAATAAGCCCTAGCATGATTTTTCAGGATGACATCCCCTGAACATAAGCCCTAATGCGTCTTTTGGAGCAAAACTTAATATAAGACCCAGTCTTATTTTTTGGGGTAACACGGTATGTATTTTTTTAAGGTAAATAAAGACACTTAGCATATATATATATATATATATATATACATATATATATATATATATATATCATACAAAATAAAATACACTAGGAAAAACTTTTTGTTTCCCTATGTGCTGAGAAACCTCTGATTTCTTATGCTTATTCTACATTATCTTGTACAAGTTACTTTACCTCATATAAAGTTAATTTACTTTGCAGTTAACTTAAGCTTCAGTAAATGGTAATTCTCACTTGCTCAAAGGAAATGTCTTGAGAATCAAAAAGTTATGCTTAGAACAAGGCTGTGATGCCATAAAAATGTGCAGCATAAAGGAGTATAAGGAGCCTCTGATGGAACTTACTTACATATGCCGATTTATTGAGACTTCATAATTCAGACTATAGATGAAGTGGGTGCTATAACTGAGCTCCAGGTGTATACAGAGACTTTCATTTATCTGTGAAGGCTATGACGTTATTTAGCCCTATCATTTGTGAAATTTTGCTGAAGGACTAGCCTAAATAAAAGTAGCCTGTTCTCAGCGTCAGGTTTTAACTTATGAACAATGTCTTCCCATTGCAGCAGTTTTACTTGTATCTGCTCAGAAAAGGGCAGTTACATGGACTAGTTTGAATACATTATTCTCCTCAGAGTCAGGGGGGACATACCAATGGCCATTCCTAAGGCTCAACCAAAATTAGAAGCCTATGGCCACAGAGCTTATAAAATTAAAGTAGAAGGCTATAATCCTTTCGAAATAGTTTGTGCAAAGTAATAATTAATATATATTTTGCTCAAATCATCACGAAAAATCACATGAAAGTTAACAATATTGTTTAAAAATGGGATGTAAATAAATATATATACATATGAAGTCGTTTTAGGCATATTGTAAATATGTCTAAAACATGGTTATTATGATAATGAAGGACAATCGAAACTTTAATCACTGGAAAATCCATAGACCTGGGATTAAAGACCCACTATTAAAGTCAGGCTGTATCCTTCATTAGTTGCCCTTGAGTAAGTCACTTATCCTCAAGGAATATCTGTAAAATGGGAATTACAATGGGTTCCAGAATTGTGAAGTTTTGAGCAAATACAAGCAAATCCCCAACACAGTGACCGGCTCCATGCATGGCAGGTATTAATGGAAGATGACATAGGGTCGGGAAAACAATGTGGGCTTGGAAACCATACAGACCCGGCTGGGATTCCAGCTCTAACACTGCTGTCTCTGAGTCTTAAGCGCATCACTTAAATTCTCTGAGCTTCGATATCTCCATGAAGTTAATAAAGATAGCTATAAAAATATCTTTCTGGCAGGGTTGTTGAAAGAATAGCTACAATATGTATATTAGAAAAATGCTTTTCCCTCTCTTAACTTTCTAGAAAGAATGGTCCATGGAACATGAGGGTGAGTAGTAATGGAGGAGTAAGTATTTCCAGTTGTTTCCAAGAATAAATGCTCCTTTCCCAAGAGACAGAGAGTGGCTCCCTGATGCTGACAGAGTAAGTTCTAGGAGGTAGGTAAACTCAGTATGTTGGGTACAAATTCTGATCACCTCTCATCACCCTGGCTGGTGAGCTCGAAAACCTTCTCTGGAGCCAAACCCAGAGGTCTTTAATGTACTTCAAAAAGCAGGACAGATCTCCCCCATCTGTTTTTTCTCCCTGCCTGACCCATGGAGCCATAAGCACCCATGGTGTATGAAGCCTGTCCTACACCCACTTCAGTGGGACCTCACCAGTGCTGGGAGAGCAGAAGTCAAGCTATCATTCTCCCTGAACCCCTTGTCTGAGTAAACTGCAAAGTCCTGAGTTGACTGAGTTTGCTTGGCTCAGTCCTTTCTCCTTCAGACTCCCCCCACCCCCATCCCCCAGCGCCCTGCATTTCTTAAAGCTTAGATTTGGCACAAAAGGTAGGAGGCGTCCATTGTGGGGATGAAATGGCACTTGCATTCTATTAAAAAGTCAATGTTTTTGTCTGCCATTTAATAGCAGTTTTAAGTATATCCTTTATCATCCTGAACTTTGAAAAGAGTGGAAGCGTGACCTATTTAACTCTCAAACTCTGAATGATTACTAGAGCATGTAGCATATGGTCAGTAGCCAGTAAATGCAAGTATAATTACTAATGTAGTTATTTAGGTTTTTCACTTAGAGATAGTGTAATGGATAAGAGCTTGGATTTTAAAATCAAGACAGACCTGTACTGAAATCTTGACTCTGCCATTAACTAGGGGTTTGATTTGGGACGATGTCCTTGACCTCCTTAAGACTTAGCATCTTTATCTGTAGAAGGGGAGCCATGCTAGTACCTACTTCCTTGGGCTGTTGTGAGGATTCAGTGAAATTGTGTGCTTAGGATCATACCTGCTACATAGTAGCTGCCCAACAAATGTTTGCTGTGGTTTCAGCTGTTATTATAAGAATCCAGCCTGGCCTGTCAACTTCTCAGCCTCAGCCTCAACACAAAAGCAAATATAGGAAGAATCCCGACTCTTGCCAAGATTTCCTGCAGTGTCTTTGGACATCTGTCTCTTCTTTCCATTCCCACTTTCACTAAAATAGTTCAAGTCTTTATAATTTCACAGGTAATTTATTATAATCACTTGGTAATAGCCTTCCCTCCAAATTGTACTCCCACAAACCATCTTACATTCCACCGCCATTGAAATCTTCATAAATTATCACTTTATGAACAGCTCCCACTGTCTAAGACTCCTCAGCCTGATAGGCAAGGCTTTCAAGACCGTGGACTCAGCCTGTCCCTCCAAACCGATTTCCTGCTCTCGTCCTGCATTTTACTAGTATTTATTGAATGTTGTGCCAAGGTAAACATTCAATAGGTAAACATTCTCGTTTTGTCCTTACAGAAGAAAAAAAGCTAACACAGCCACTTAGTAGCTGAATCAGATATAAGCCCAGGCCATCCTTTTTATTTTAAATTCCATGCCTTTCCTACTATGCTCCCTGAACTCATATTTGGCCCAGAGGTTTTCGACCAGCCATGTAACAGCTTCCAAATTCTAGCTTTAGTCTTTCTTTCTCCCTTGCCATGCTCATCCATCTCAATACCACTACAGGTTTCTGAGTGCCCTCACTCCCATCCTCACCGGTTTCACCAGACAAAATTTAGAAACACACAAATCTTTCTTCATCCTATTACCTGGACCACCCATAACAGGTACCACTCTCAGCCTTAACACATAATTAGTACATACATCTTGTCCCCCTATAGGACTTTTTCTTCTTGAGGATGGGAATCTTATCCTGTGCTCGTCATCTCTCTCAGTACTTCACAGGGTGACCTGAACTGGGTGGATGGAAGAAGTTTGGGTTACCAGTTCCAGAAGCCAGGTTGTCAATCAACCAATCTTTATTGATTCTCCAGGACTGTCGTATATTCTGGGTTCATAGCAGGAAACAAGGAATACATGGTCTGTGCCTCAAAGTTTATAGTCTAAAATCCACAACCACTGGACTTATATTACCAGTCGAGTAGCCAACTTGAGAGAAGTCGGCCTCCTTATTGAACTGGGCTAATGGTAGTCACAAATGACTGGCGCCCTAACGTCACACAGAGTTCTTCTGATGTTAACTTCTAGCTATTCTTTTCCTAATTAGAATCACACAAGAGTCCGTGGGAGGTTGGGCTAGAAAATAAATTCAAAATACAGACTCCTGTTCTATGCCCCCTCTTCCAACATCTCAGTCTTTGTTCCTGGGCCAACTTTGTCTGCTGAGCTCATTCTGCCCTCTGTATGATATCTCCCTCAAGAGGTACTCAAATGATCATGCAAATAGTCTTTGGCGGCCTACACAAACTTTCTGCTGAACATGCCCAAGCAATTGCATTACTTTTATCTTTTTTTTTTTTTTTTTTTGGAAAAGGATTTTCTTAGAGCAGTTTAAGGTTCACAACAAAATTGAGAAGAAGGTACAGAGATTTCCTATACCCTGCCTCACACATGCATAACCTTCCCCACTATCAACATTCACCAGACTATCACATTTGTTAACAAGGATGAACCTACATTGATACATTATTATTACTCAAAGTCCATAGTCTACCTTAGGTTCCCTCTTGCTATTGCACATTCCATGGGTTTGAGCAAATGTACTATGACATATATCCATCATTATATCATCATACAGAGTATTTTCTTGCCCTAAAAATCCTCCATTCTCTGCTTATTTATTCCTCCCTTCTCCTCACCACCTCTGGTAATCACTGACCATTTCATTGTCTCCAGAGTTTTGTTTTTTCCACAATCTCATATAGTTGGAATCATACAGTATGTAGCCTCTGTGGCTTGGCTTCTTGTTCTTAGTAACATGCGTTTAAGATTCCTCCATGTCTTATTGTTAGAGAGCTTATATTTTTCTCACACTGACTAATAGTCCATTGTCTGGATGTACCACAGTTTGTTTATGCATTCACCTACCGAAGGGCATCTTGGGTGTTTGTAAGTTTTGGCAATTATGAACAAAGATGCTACAAACATCTATGTGTGGGTCTACAAATGGACATGAGTTTTCAACTCCTTTGGGTGAATACCAAGGAACACAATTGCTGGGTCGTATGGTAAGAGTATGTTTAGCTTTGTAAGAAACTACCAAACTGTCTTCCAAATTGGCTGCACCATTTTATATTCCCATCAGAAATGTATAAGAGTTCCTGTTGCTCTACATTTTCACCAGTATTTGGTGTTGTCAGTGTTCCACGTTTTGGCTCTTCTAATAGGTGTGTAAGTTGTATCACACTATTACTTTAATTTGCATTTCCATGATGACATATGATGGGGAGCATCTTTTCATATGCTTATTTGCCATCTGTATATCTTCTTTGCTGAGATATCTGCTAAGGTCCTTGGCCCATTTTTTAATCAGGTTGTTTATTTTCTTATTGTTAAGAAATTTGTAAATATTTTGGGTAATCGTCTTTTATTAGATGTGTCTTCTGCACTTATTTTCTCCCTGTCAATGGCTTTTCTTTTAATTCTTTTCACAGTGTCTTTTGCAGAGCAGAAGTTTTTAATTTTAATGAAGTCTAGCTTATCAAGTATTTTCTTCGTGGATAGTACCTTTATTGTTGATCTAAAAAGGCATCACCATATCCAAGACCGTCTACATATTCTCCTATGTTATCTTCTAGGAGTTGTGTAATTTTGCATTTTACATTTAGGTCTATGATCCATTTTGAGTTACTTTTGTGAAGGGTGTAAGGTCTGTGTCTAGATTCATTATTTTCCATGTGCATGTCCCGTTGTTCAGCACTATTTCTTGAAGAAACTATCTTTGCTCCATTGTATTGTCTTTGCTCCTTTGTCAAAGATCAGCTGACTATTATATTTATGAGGGTCTATTTCTGAGCTCTCTACTCTGTTCCATCGATCTATTTGTCTGCTTCTTCATCAATATCACACTGTCTTGATTACTGTAGTTCTGTAGTATTTCTTGAAGTCAGATAGCTTTAGTCCTCCAACAGTGTTCTTCTCCTTCCACATTGTGTTAGCTATTCTGAGTCTTTTGCCTCTTCCTATAAACTTTAGAATCAGTTTATCAATATTCATAAAATAACTCACTGTGATTTTGATTAAGATAGCAATCAATCGAAACCATAGACCAAGTTGGGAAGAACTGACATTTTGACAATATTAAGTCTTCCTATGAACATGGAATATCTCTCCATTTATTTAGTACTTCTTGATTTCATTCGTCAGAGTTTTGTAGGTTTTTATACCTTAGTACTTCATTTTGGAGGTGCTAATATAAATGGTATTGGTTTTAATTTCAAATTCTACTTGTTTTTCCTGGTATATAGGAAAGTGATTGACTTCTGTATATTAACTTTGTGACATGTTACAAAGTAACTTTGTAACTTTGCCATAATCACTTACTAACTTACTAGTTTCAGGATTATTTTTTCTTTTTCTTTTTTCTTTTTTTTAGGCCAGTTCTACATAGGCAATTATGTAATCTGCAAACAAAAACATTTTATGTCTTCCTTTCCAATCTGTATATATTTAATTTCCTTTTCTTGCCTTATTGCATTAGCAAGGACTTTCAGTAGTATGTTGAAAAGAAGTAGTAAAAGGAGACATTCTTGTTTTATTTCTGATCTTAGTGGGAATGTTTCAAATATTTTACCATTAAGTATGATATTATCTATAGGTTTTTATTTTTTTGTACATAGTCTTTATCAAGTTAAGAAACTTCCCCTTCTATTCCTAATTATCTGAGAGCTGTTTTTTTCTTCCATAAATGAGTATTAGTAATTGCATTCTATATCATTGAAAACTACATGCCAGCACTGCAGTACTGTCCTGGAGGCATTCTAATGTACAAAGAGAAAGAGAATAATCATAGTACTGCCTTGAAATTAAAAAAAAAAAAATGCTTTAGAGATTTCTAGTTAAACATGGGGAATTGAATATTCCTCTCTGTTCCCCCAAACCCTAATAATATTATAGGAAGGATTTAAAATAAAAATAAAAATGATGAAAACATGACCCAATGAACCAAGAAGAGATCTAACAGCAGCCCGAGAGAAGTCCATAATACTCTGGAAGTTTGAAAACAGAAGAATAATGATCAACTTATTTAGCAGAGAGGAGAAAGTTAAAAACTGGGTGCCTGTCAAAGGGGAAATCAACAAGAAGTAAGCCAATTGGCTCCACAGAAATCCAGAAGAACTGAAGATTGGAGGTGTTGAAAACACAAGAGATTCTAAGTTGGTATAAGGAACATTTAAACTTCTGGATCCCCTCCATCCTTCTCCATCACACCATGGCGTGAGGAACTGTTCCTCTCCCACAGCCCACAATCCTCAATAAAACCAAAAGATTCTGGATTTAGGAACATCTGGCAGACCCAAGAGCATGGCTGACGAATTTTGATGAAAATAGAGGATCAAATGAAAGGCTACCTACTGAAAATTGATCTCCCTTCACCCCATTCCTGCTTTCTTTTATTGTCAATATCACATTGCGAGTCAAAATAAAATTACTGCTGAGGGGTTCTGTTAGAACCAGGACTGTCTTCCACAAAATTAAAGGAGACATCCATACTAAACATATGAAATGGTGTAGTGAGCCTTCTGTATGTCATTTGCGTTTTCAAGTAATTACCCTGATTATAACTTAAACTTCTCTCATTACATCAGCTTGTCCTGAGGGAGTCCTCTAGAATCCTACCTCCTGTTGACATTAGTGATTAGGAGGCTCTGGGAGGTCAGCAAGAAGCAAACAGATCTGCCACTCTTCTCTACTCTAAAAAAAAAAAAAAAAAAAAAAAAAATTCTACAACAGGAGAAATAGAGACCCTATTCCTTTGGTGAAATGTCAACAAGAAGGCATTTTAAAAATCCGTTAAACTGTTTCTAGGTATTATATTAGCTGTGAATGCTTTTGGTGTTGCTGTAGTTGTTTTGTTTATTACAAGTCAGAAAATTTGTACACTAAAAATACTTTCATTTGGGTATCTCTTTTTAGTTGTCCAAGCAAATTTCAATGTTTTCAATACATTTCCTATTTACTATGCTTTATCTAGTATATCCCATTCTATTTTATTCTCCATTCAACTTTGCAAAATGTGGTGTTATAAAGGGATTTTATTCTGCTGTAATTTGCTACTGTTTTCTGCATTTATTTCATCAATGACATATAATTGAAGAGCTGGCAAAGTAACGTATTAGTACACGATTTAGAAAATTTTCTTGGAAACATAACCTTCTAGAATTATTCAGAATTATTTGTTATTAAAATGTTATCAGAGCACATAAGCCTTCTTAATATATAGAACAATAGCCATACTGTCATGGAGACAAAGCATTTCCTCAATAAAACATCCAGTTTCAATTCCCAACCCCAGAGCACATAAACTTGGAAATGACCTTGGCAAGTCTCCTTTAAACTTAATTGACTTCTCCTGATTGTATCACTAAATATCTATAAAGGAGTAACCAATTGCAAAATGCACTTGGAATATTTTATTAACACTAGTCCAATTGTCTCAACATTAAAAAGCTGAAATAAACTCTTTCCATATGGCAAAATCTTAATCTTAAAGTTTATTTAATAAACCTAATGTTGAAATACAATGGAACTAGAACAAAAACATCACAGAAATTGATATTTCATAAAAATAGCACCTAAGTTTTGGATATACTCTTAATTTTGCAAATCTCTCAACAAGTAGATGAAGCCATTACACATAAACTTGGCAGACATTCAGTTAAAGTTAATGTGTTGATATAATAGATAACCAAAACATTAAATCAACACAACTCACTTCTTTTGCTTAAATGGAAATCTTCAGGGACATAGCTTAGTATTATATTATTCTCAATATAGTAGTTACTCAGATGAAAACCAAATGTCCCTATCAGACTTACCCAGCCTCTACTAGTTGAAGTTACTTATGCCCTGTGCCTAAAGGTTCAGTTCCAGCATACTGTACCAATCTTAGCCAGAGAAGTCGTATTAGTCAGAGTTCTCCAGAGAAAGAGAACCATAGGAAAGAAAGGAGGAAAGAAGGGAGGGAGAGAAGGAGAAAGGAAGGAAGAAAGGAAGGAAAGGAGGAAGGGGGAAGGAGGGAAATATTCTTTTTTAATTATAAAGAATTAGTTTGCACAATTATAGAGATTGCGAAGTTCTAAGATCTGTGGTCAACAAGCTGGAGACCCAGGAGAGCTGATGCTGTAAATTCCAGTCTAAAGCCAGCAGGGTCAAAACCTCAGAAGAATCAATTTTGCAGTTCCTGTCTGAAGGCAAAGAAAGACCCATATCCCTGTTCAAGGCAGTAAGAGAGAAAGGAATTTCCTCTTACTCAGCATTTTTCTTTTTTTCAAATTTTCAGTTGGATGAGGCCAACCCACATTGGGGAGGGCAATCTGCTTTATTCTGTCTGCCAATTCATATATTAATCTCATCAATAAACACCCTCAGAGACACACCTAGAATAAAATGTCTGGGTAGCTGCTGCCCAATCAAGTTGACACATACAATTAACTATTGCAAAGTGTATTGGGAGCCTGAGACCTGGTCACTGGGACTGCTGTAAAATTCCAAACCCCTGAGAGTGACATCCATTCTGGATTATGAAGTCTGTCTGCATCACTCCCCATTTCATTCCACTGTGGAGTTTTACCAAATTATTTGCACTTAATTCTTAGAATGCACCACATTCTCACACCTTCCTTTCTTGGCACAGGCCACTTCCTCTGTCTAAAATGCCTCTCCCCAACTTGTTTTCATGGATGTCGATATGGATAACACCTATTCAGTATTTTAGAGCTCAGGTGAGCTGTCATTGGTTCAGGAAATTCTTTCCTTACCCTCACTCACTCTCCATGCCCAGCCTGAGTTAGATGTCCCTGCTCTGCTCTTCTCTCTAATAAAACACTGAACTATAATTGTCTAATTAGTGGCTACTCAACTGTCTCCCTTCAAAACAGACTTTGAGGCTGGGTCTTATTAATTTCTGTAGCTCCAGTAACTAGCAAAAAGTTAAGCACATAATGAGAGCTAAAAAAAAAAAAAAATCTGATTGATCAGAAAGTACTTCAGGTACCAAAGTTCCAGTATCTAATGGACCCAGATGAGCCGTGGGCCTTGAAGCAAACCTTCTTCCTTCCCAGCTGTGTCATTCCTATCTCCATGGCTCTTCCATTTTGGTTTCCCCACCACATGGGCAGATTTCCTCGCGGTCTAGGACCTCCTCCAAATCCCAAGCTGGAGGTCAGCCTACTTGTGAGGTGATGATCCCACGTCCCATACTGTTCCCCACTCCCGTGGCTTGTATACTGTGACCTGTCTCTTCCTGCCTGGCCCAACCCAACACATTGAAATTCTATCCTTGGATACCAGTTCTTGCTCAACCCAAGCATTCCTTTACTGTTCCATTTCAACAATGAGCCTTGAACTGATCATTCAGGGACAAGCCTACTCCAAGGTCAACTTTTCAAGTCTCCTAGCCTGCAAAGTACCAGATTCTTCCTTTTTCTAAACCCACCCTAGACATGATCAACTTACTCTCTTTAGACCTTCTACTCTAATTATTAGCTTACTTCTTGGAAATAAGATGAGCAACAAGGTATTTAACTCAAGGAGGAGAAACCAAAGACAAAAAGTGAAAAGATGCACTGGTGATTAGTGATCTCCGTTAATGCAGGTATAAGGCCTGATTACAAAGTGAGAATAATTTCATTTTGTCAAATACATATCAGGATATGAATTTTTATTTTATTTTGTTGGGGCATATTGGGGGCATGTTTCTTCAGGGCCCATCACCTCCAAGTCATCGTCCTTCAATCTAGTTGTAGAGGGCGCAGCCCAGCTCCAAGTCCCATCGCCATTTTCCATCTTTAGTTGCAGGGGGCACAGCCCACCATCCCATGCGGGAAGTGAACCAGGAACCTTTGTTGAGAGCTTGCGCTCTAACCACCTGAGCCATCCGACCGCCCCTCCGGAAGCTCAGCAGCAGCTCCTTGTCTTCAATCTAGTTGTGGAGGGCGCAGCTCAATGGCCCATGTGGGAATCGAACTGGCAACCCTGTTGTTCACAGCTTGCGCTCTAACCAACTGAGCCATTCGGCCATCCCAGAATGTCTCCCTGAGAGTAGTCACTCATTCCACAGATGCATCTGAGCTAATATGTTAAACATATGAGGACATTCAGCCTAAAAGCTTGTATTTTGTGTTACCCAAAAACTTGACTCAAAATAACTTGAGTTATTTGTAGAAATAAAATTCACCTTTAAAAATTAGTATGTACCATCATTGAGGACTTTCATGTTAGTGAGCTGAAAGCTCTGAAAGCATTTCTAAAAGAGAAGTATATTTAGAATTTTGAGTAAAGTTTTAAAATGTGTACATTTTAATGTACAAATCCTGGTACATCTGCCTTTAAAAATAAAAACTCATTATCTCAGACTTCTATTTCCTTTTTTTGCTCAAGCAATTTAGAATATAATTTATTTTATTGAAGAATCATACTTTGAAAGAAATTCCAAAAACTTTTAAGTAACTTCTTTTAAATGTAAAACTCCTATTATCTAATATAGTCATGCAGTCTAATATTGTGCATGATATTAACTGAGATTGATTCATTTGGAGAAATAAAGGATATGATATTTCTTTTCCCACAACAATGGAATCATCTTTTAAAACACTGGCAAATTGTCCATAAAAAGGATAAATTATTTTTTGTTTCCTGGATCTCACATTCAAGTTTCTCTTTCTCCACATCTCTCCTTTTGTTTGCTTCACCTGCTTGAGCTTTGGTCAGGGAGCCGAAGGGAGGTCTCCCTCTACCACCCACCCGTTGTGACTCACATTGACCAACGCCCATGAGTTGTAGGTCTAACAGGTACTGTTCTAACAATGAGAAAATCAAAGAGGGCCACACCACAGAGAAGAAATGTGTTTCTCCTCTATTCTCATCACTCCTGATGTAATTTCCCTAGTGTGGTTAATATGAATGCCCAATCAGCCTCTACGGGAACAATTAAAGAACAAAACCCTCAGCAAGGTAGCAAATGGTTTTTCCAGCTGGAAAAGTTATCAGATGATTGGAAATGGGGAGGTTTAAGGGTGGGGAGATTTTGAGGTACCTCTCCTAGGTTGTAATCTGCCTACAAACTTTTCTTCTTCAGCCTCAAGCTACGACAGGAAAGGAGTTAAAACTGTTTTCTACTATTGGTCAGTCTTTTTTCTTTCCTCCTTCAAGTCTGCATTTCTTTGTGCGTTTTTACTTGAGTTCATCCATGTAAAATCACAGTGAAGAAATCTGATCCATGGAGACTCTAATCTCCAAGGAGTATAACACTAGGTGAATGTCAACCTTTCTCTTCTTCGGGTACCACAGGGCATGGCCTGACTTCGTCATTCTCCACTCTAACTACCTATTACTGCCCACAAGGATTTTTTCCACTCATTCTACTGAGAAAAAGACAGTGTCCCCTCATTATCCCCACCCTCCTGATCCTAAAGCAACCACTGAAGTTTGGAATAATAATGCAAGTGTCCTCCTGTCTTAGTCAACTGTCACCACATGACATCAACCTCAAAATCTCAGTGTTGTGCACAATAGCATTTGCTTCTTATTCAGTCAGTGAGCTGGGGGATGGGGGTGGGCGGGTCAGCTCCATACACTCTCATTCTTCTCCTCAGACCAACAGGCAGCCAGGGCACATTCCTCTTTCAGGGATGACAGAAATGCAAAATGGCAAGTCACATGCTCAAGCACATTTCAAACCACTGCTGTATCATATGAGTTGACATCTCATTGGCCAAAGCAAGCCACAGGATGATGCCGAAATTCAAGTGTCATGGAAATACACGGCATCTTTTCTGGGAAGGACATCTACGTCTGTAGACAAAGTGTGGAAGGAGGGGTAAAGTACTGGGGACAAGAACTCAATCTGCCACACCCTCAATCTTCATCAGCTTGTAGGTACATATTACATAATTTAGTCAAAGTATCTGTATGTCTACATTTCAACAACTCAGTACTCTCACCTGCCTAATGGAAGGTCCTCAGTCCACTTTCAAGGTATCTTACCCTTTCCAATATGTCAGAGAGAGTTCATTGGAATGAGGGGAGGTGTGTTCTTTTGTGTTCTCCCGTCTATCCAGTATACAGCCTGTGCCTCCAAGGTCACTGGAAATATAACCAATCAAGATTCCTTCCCCAGCATATTGCACTCCCTTTTGTAAGCTGTCTCACATAGTTTCAGAACGTTAATTTACCTTAGGGACCAAGAACACCATTACCCAGTTATTTGGAACTATCCTTGAGAATGCACAGTCTCCTTAGCATCTAGGCCCAGAGAACAGGGGGAATTCTCTCATCACCACCTTTCCAAATTCTCACTTCCTGTCATAGCATCTGACTCCTCAAGGGACAATTGACAGCAGAAGGAACATTTCTCTTCATGGAAGAACCATCCCTTGTCTTCAAGGGTTTCCATTTGAATAAAAGATTCTGCAACCAAAAATCTTTGAACATCATCACTAAAGGAATGCTCTGCTCAAGAGTTGTGTTTACTTTTTACCTTGTTATAATACAGTATGCATTGAAATAATAGTTACCCATGTTTTAAAAAAACTAGGTCTTCTTTCAGCCAAGACCTGCTTTCAAGGTACCAAAAGCAATCTCGGTAATAAACAATCACAACTGTTCAGTGATTTACGACCACAAGGGTTTATTTCTAGTTCACTTCACACAGCAGTCGCAGGCTAGCTGCAGATCGTCAGTTCCTTTCTATATATCTATATTCCTGGATCCAGGCTGAACAGCCCATATCAGACTTGCTGTTCATAAGGCAGAGGATGATACAGCGAGAAGTGGGTAAAGCAAGTAATGGCTCATAAAACTTCTGCCTGGAGATGGTATAGGGGTCACTTCCACCCATATTTCATTGGCTACAGCCTGATGCCAGTAGGGTGGAGAAATATACTCACCCCAAAGTCACACAGGCATAGACAGAGAAGTCAGAAGAGTAAAAACTTGGGAGCCAGAAAATAGTAGTACTGCATTTCCAAATTTCTACACCAATACTTTAGGATTCCACTCTCCAGCTTCCTGGTGGCAGTGGCAGTTGAAGAGGTGACCTCTTGCTTCCAACCTAGCACAAGTGAAGGCCTGAGAAGCAGCTCTTCCTTTGATGAATCCATTCTTGCTCCCTGCACTGAGCCCGGACTGATGCCAAGAGTGGACATACCAATGCTTTCTCCTTCCGGCCCCTCTCAGTTTCTTTAGATCACTGAGGAATAGAAAGATGGCACATATACATAGTAATGCTGAGCACGAAGAACTAGAAGGAGAGTCTCCCACATCACAGAAGAACAACCAAACTCAGTGACTCTCCTCTAGTTGATGAGGAACCAACTGTGGCACACAGGAAGCCAGCCATGGACGAGGAAAGTGGCAGCAGGGCTAGAGAGATGGTTTGGAGGGAAGGGTGCCTGCTGGGATCTGATGCTTCCCTCTGACCATAATCTGTGTAGCTACTATGGACCTTGCCCTCTGCCAGCTACTGGCACCAGAAAGTGTATGCTGTGGGGGAAGTGGTGGCTGGCAAAGTTGGGGTATGAGGAAAGACAGTGGGACCATGGCAATCTTCCAGACAGGCCACAAGGAGAAGTAAAAGGGAAATGGTGTATTTTTCAAAAGGAAGCCCTGAGTGCATCCCCTAAGCTGGTAGGTATAATTCTCGTACTCTATGCATAGACATCACAACAGATCTATTTGGTCGGCAGCTTAAACCAGACTACAGTGAAAATTTATTTCTGTCACCTCTTCAAGGAACTTGGTAGCCTTATTCATTCTCTTTTTTTGCAGTACATCACGGGTCTTGGAGCTTTCTGAATGGCAGGATTTTATTGCCAACTTTTTTGTTGCTAATGATTTTCTCTACTACTATCTTCATTCTGTGTGTGTGTGTGTGGGTGTGTGTGTGTGTGTAATATATAAAATAGTGGAAATATAAAAATGTAGTTGCACACACACATAGAGAAATGAGAGAAGAGACATGACTATAAACATGGTATTGAACATGATGCTATTCATTCTTCTACATCAGTATATTATTAAATTATATTTATTTGTCATCTCTACTCCATTGATGGTCATTAGGGGAAATGTGAAATATGGCACTCTTAGTATCAGTTTAAATCGAATGATTTATTTTTATGTAAATTTCTATCTACATCACAAAAACCTTTTAAAATGCCACCTAAATGTTGGTCAGTCATTATCTTTCATGATATAAACTCCCTGTAAGTAACAAATTCTCAAAAAGATAGTGATGATATGATTTCTTCGGTCAATTCTCTTCTATCCTGAAATTATCAAGGTCTGTATATTCAAATGTATCTGGGTATGAAAATATTCTTCTGTTGCTCTTTGTATTTTCCCTTGCCAACCTTCTGATTAAGTGTTTTGCTTGACTTGAATCTGCTTAAAGGATATTTGCCTTTATCCTTGTTTTATTCTTATTGCATCTTTCAGTTTAAGTGTAAAATCTTCTGGTTTTGCCATTTTTATCCCACAGGACATCACTATTTCTCTTTAATCTTTCATATTTGTCTGATCTAGCTTTCCACTGTGCATAGATTTCCCATTTGGCTTTTAGCTGCGTGTAGAATTCTTATTTGGGCTAATTGAATTTATTTCTGAAAACTGAAAAAGTACTAAATGTATCCCTTTCTGTCTCACCTCCTCTAACTCCCTTGTTGCCCCCCCCCCAAAAAAAAAAATTGTGTCTCAGATGTAGGCGTCTGGAGCCTAAACAGACATTCATGGCATAATCCATGTGTATCATCTTATGGAATACAATATGGGTTCCTGCGCCCCAACTCTTCTTCTTGCCAAATTTCTCCCACCTGCTGCCTCCTGTCTACTCTTGGAATATCTTTGTCTGAAAGGCAAGCATTGCATTCCATTATTACAGGTGGAATGCACAGACAGATGGAGGAGGGAAAAGGATTCAAACTTAAATTTTCCTAGACTTAAGAGAGTATTTTTCTTTCTTTAGAGAAAGTTTCAATAGGAGACAGATTCTAGGTGCTAAAAAGTTGAAAAGATGAAATTGTTCTACTTCAGTTAGTCCAGATTTACCTCTGTAGGAAGGTCCAGTCTACTGCAAGGATCTGGCCCAAGGAGGAGTGGCCATGGTTAGGGGATCCAGACTACTTTAGAATGGGGTAAGGGGAAGCACAAGTCAATCTACAGCCTCTTTGCTTCTCCCATTTTACTTTATCTCTTCTGGAAGGCAACTTGAACTCAGCTGAACAGCATAGTCTAATGTTTGGGGCAACATTCCATAGAATAGGTTATTTTCTATATCTAGCATGGTAATCATTTTTGTTCTAAGTATATGGCCTACGTACAATATGTGGCACAATTATTGACATTATTTTGAGTGTTCAATTAACTTATTCTATCTACGTGTGCCTGTAGGCATAATAACTCCTTAGAAAAGTGAGACCACACTCTAAATGCTTTTTGCTAGAGGTAGAATTACATATAGACCATATTGAAACAAAACCAAGCAAGAAATAACAACCAAAAAAAAAAAAAATCAAAATGCAACAATTAAATTCATCCTCTTTCTGGTAGATTATAAAAGAAAACTACAACAAATCCAGAAAAACTTTTTAATATTTAAGTATTTTTTCAGTCTACTAAAAATATTAAATTTTAATATTAAAACACTAACAGCATTTCATTTCAGTTCTGAACTCTTTCAAAGCATATGTACACACAATTAGCACCAACCTAACCAACTGATAAGTATTCCAAAGTATTACAGTAAAACCATCATTCTAATAATAACCCAAAAGACCCAAGAAAATAAATTTTAAAAATAAAAAGTAAAGCATAGAACCAAAAACTCTTAAACTTGAACTTTCCCAGAGACTTTGCAAGAATCACTCCTCCAGTTTCTGTACCTGGTCAACTCTTCTATCTCTTAAGTCTTGACTGAGTCTATTTCTTTCACATCCTCAAACTTGCCTTGCCATTAATTATTGTGATATTTGTGAGATTATATATATATATATATATATACATATTCAATTCTTTCTTGCTTGCAGGCTTCTTTACCTTTATCTACTAACACTGTCCAAGATTCAAAGAACAAAATGCTGCTCTTACAAAGTGGTTTACAGTACTATTCCATTATCTATTAGATAGAGCAATATCTACTTGCTCACTTTTGACTTTTTTTGAATAGATAATACGTGTACACAGTACAAAACTAAAATAACATGCATTCCTTAAAAGCCTATTTTTATTTTAGTTTTTTTACTTTATAAACACTGTAAATATTTTGGGACTGAGCCTTTTCACTTAATATGTTAACATTCACGCATATCATTGCAAGTCCCTATAGTGCATTTATATTGACAAAAATATAATATTCCACTCTGTAAATATAACACACTATATTCATTCACTCTCTTGTTAATAGACATTTGTGCTATTTTCAGATTTTTGCTATTTGAAAAATGTACTGTGTGCCTTGGGTTGTTCAAGTTGTTCTTGCATAAATACCTAAGAGTGGAATTGCTGGATCTTAAGGAATGTGAATAATTCAAGTTTAAGAGATAATACCAAATTGTTTTCTAAAGTGGTGGAATCAATTCATACTCCTACCAGTGATAAATAAGAGTCTTTGTAGATTTGCATCCTTTCCAACACTTAGTATTGTCAGATTTTTATATTTTGCCGATAAAAGTGATATAAAGTACTATCTAATTAAGATCTAGGTGTTTGCATTTCCCAATGACTAAAGATGTTGAACACCTTTTCATGTATTTAGTGGACAAAAGGGTTTTTCATCTGTAAAATGACTATTCATGCATTTTACCAATTTTACTATCAATTCTTTGAAATTTATTATTGATTTTAGGCTTAATAACATATTCTTCATACTAAATCCTTATTTGTTGTGTCTATTGCAAATATCTTTACCCAGCCTAAACTTGCTGCTCATTATCTCTAAGAGTTGTTTAATGAACAAAAATTTTAACTCTCATTTATGCAAACATATTAATCTTTTCCATTATAATCAATGTTTTCTGTATTACTTAAGAAATTTTGTCTTACTTAGGCGTAAAAGACATTCACTTAATTTTTTTTTCTAAGTCTCCAAATTTTTAATTTTAGGTTCTTAATTCCTTTGGAACCATTTCTTTATAAGGTATTTTTTTGCAAATGAGTAACCGTTTTTCAAGTTCCATTTATTAGACAGCCGTGTCTTTCTCCACTGATTTCACTTGCCACTTCTATAAAATTCCAAATTTCTACACATTTTTAGGTGTATTCTGGGTATCTATTCTATTTTGTTAATTTGGGCATACCATTGCTGATATTACACTATCTTAATTACTGTAACTTCATAATATATCCTGATATCTAGTAGGGTTCATCTTCTCTCTGTTCTTCCTTCCTTTTAGAAAGATTTTATTAGTTTTCATGAAAGTTCATTTTACGATTTTATTGAACTTGCAATGAATTATAGATCGATAAAGAGAGCATGTCATCTTTACAATTATAACTCTGCCTACTGATAAACATATATCATTCTATAGGTTTTTCTTTAATATTTGTTAATAAGGATTTATAATTTCCAGAGGTTTTGCTCATTTTTTGTTAGATTTATTTCTAGTACATGTTAGTCTCTGAGCATATTGAAAATGGCATTTTGTTTTTAATTTTCCAGTTGTTTGCTGTGTGTCTAGAATGCTAATCTTGCTAAACTTTCCAATAATTACTAATAATTTGTAAAATGTTTTGGGTTTTATCATATTACTGAAAATCACTAAAGTTTCTCTCCCTTTCTTCCCAATTCTTAAGTATCCCACTTTTTCTTATTTTCATTGACTAGGACCTCCAGTAAAATGTTGAATAGAGATAATGATAGTGGGCATCCTTGTCTCATTTTAAATATTGAATCTACATTAATCCTTGGAATAAACTCCAACTAATCATGGAGTATAATTATTTTATTTATTGCTGAATTCTATTTGCTAATACATTGTTTAAGATTTTTGCATCTATATTCATGAGGGATGCTTTTCTGTAATTTTCTGTTTGAACTATCTTTGTCTAGCTTGGGTATCAGGGTAATACAATCTTCTTAAAATGAATTGAAAAATGTTACCTTCTCTTCTATTTTTTGGAAGAGATTGTGTAAAATTTGTGTTACTTCTTCCTTTAAAGTTTGGTAATATTCTCCAGTAAAGCCATCTGTTTCTGGATATTTGGAGGCAGGGGGAGTCTTTTAATTATAAATTCAATTTCTTTAATAATTATAGGACTATTCAAATTATCTATCTCATGTTGGGTGAGTTACAGTAGCTTGTGATTTTTGAACAATATGTCTATTTCACCTAAGTTGTTAAATGTATGTATGTAGAATTGTTTGTAATATGCTTCTCTTACCCTTTGGGTGTCTACAGGGTCTGTAGCGATATTCCCTCTTTTAGTCCCGGTAATAGTAATCTGTGTCCTCTCTCTTTCTTTGTCAGTCTTGCTAGAAGTCTTGTCAACTTTGTTGTTCTTTTAAAAGAACCAGCTCTTTGTTTTGTTGATTTTCTCTATTGTTTTATGTTTTCAATTTTATTAATTTCTCCTCTTTAATATTTCCTGCTTTCTTCTTTGGATTTATTTTGCTCTTCTTTTCCTAGGATATTGAAGTGGAAGCTTAGCTTATCAATATTAGATTTTTTTCTAATGTATATATTTAGTGTCATAAATTTCCCTTTGAGCACTGGTTTAGCTGGACCTCACAAATTTTGAGATGTTGTCACTTCATTTCCATTCCGTTCAATGTATTTTTTGTTAATTTCCCTTAAGATTTCTTCTTTGACCCATGGATTATTTAGAAATTTGTTGTTTATTTTGCAAGCATTTTCAGATTCTCCTGTTATCTTTCTGTTATTGTTTTCTAGTTTAATTCCACTGTGGTCAGATACTATACTATGTATGTATTCAATTACGTTAAGTTTGGTCCGGCTTGTTTTATGGCTGAGGATATGGCTTATCTTGGTGTATGTTTTGTGGGCTCTTGAAAGGAATGTACGCCTATATTCTGTTATTCTTGAGTGCAGTGTTCAATAAGTGTTGGTTGATGCTGTTGAGTTATTCTATATGCCATATTTTGCCATGTATAATGCTCATTTTCTGCCCAAATTTGTAATGGGAAAATAAGGACACACATTATACTTGGGTAGTACTAATTCCGTGTCTATGTAAATGTTTTTGATTCTTTTATTTATGCTTATGAGTTAAAAGTGTAACTCTAAAAATGAATAACGATATCTGTATGCAAAACAATATCCTGGAATACAATAATTGGTTTTATTGAACTTATGAGGAACTTGCAACGATGTAGAGTTCTTGGCCTTCTATAATGCAAAAATATCATAAAGTTGTTACCGGTACATAAATTTCTTGTACCTTGTATCTGTTCTTGCGTTTTGTAATTATTTGTTACATAAAATTTCTTGTACCATAATATGTTAAAAAATAAATGCTAAAATTCCTTCCTTTATAATACAAAAAACAAGTACCTAAATGTAAACAAATTTGAATTAAAAAATTAAAACGAAAGATTTTTTTTCCTGAAAGTTTGGGCCAAAAATGTGAGTGTGCATTATATACTGGAGCACATTATACACGGCACTATATGGTACATGATGATTTTTCTGTACAGTTCTAGCAATTGTTGAGAGAAGGGTTATTGAAGTATCCAACTATAATTATTCTTTCGGTTTTGCTTCACATATTTCATAGCTCTATTGTTTAGTACATACACATTTAAGATTGTTATGTCTTCTTGGTGGATTGCCCTTTTGTCTCTGGTAATTTTTATTACAATGAAGTCTACTTTAATGTGATATTAATATAATCAACTCCCATTTTCTTTTGGTTAATATTTGCTTGATGTATCTTTTTTCCATTTTTTTTTTTACTTTCAAACTGCCTATAATATTATATTTGAAGTGAGTTTCATATAGAGAGCACAGTTGGGTCATGTTCTGTAATCCATTCTGCAAATCTCTGATTGTAAGTGCCATACTTACACCATTCACATTTAATGTAATTAGTGATATATTAAGGCTTGAATGTGCCATTTTATCCTTTATTTTCTGTTTGTTCTTTTGGTTTTTCATTTACCGTTCTTCCTGTGAGTTACTGAAACACTTTTTTAAATTTTCATTTGATTTATTTATAATGTTTTTGAGTATACCTCGTTGTATAGCTTTTGTAGTGGGTGCTCTAGGTATTACATTACATATATAATCACAACTCATCACAGCCTACTGGTGGTGTCATTTTACCACTTTATATAATTTTTACTCTCCCCATTTATAATGATTGTCTTAAATATTTCCTCCACATACTTTCAGAATCACAGCAGACATTGTTATAATTTTTGCTTTAACCATGAAACATAATTTAGAAAACTCAAGAGGAGAATATTTACCCCATATTTTTGCTGAGTGTGTTTTGTCTCCCCTTCTGACATTCCAAGGGTTCTTTTATCATTTTCTATCGGTTCAGAGAGCTCCCTTTAGCTATTCTTTTAGGGTAGTCTCCTAGTGTTCTGTCTCTGATTATTTTCAAATGGGTAATTCCTATTATTACATCTTTTAATTTGCTGATTCTTTCCTCTGTCTACTCTACTGTTGAGTCTATCCATTGAGTTTTTACTTTGGTTATTGTATTTTGCTGTTCTAGAATTTTCATTTGGTTCTTCTAGAGCTTCTATTTGTTTGTGAGACTTTCTAGTTTTTCATTAGCTTCAAGTTTGTTCATAAGTGCGCATTGAAGCATTTTTATAATGGCTGCTTTAGAATTTTTGTTAGGTAATTCTAACATATCTGTCATCTCAGTGTTGGCATCACTTGTTGTTTTTTCATTTGGTGTCAGATCTTCCTGGTTCTTGATATACTGCGTAGTTATGCCATTGAAAACTGGTCATTCTGGGCATTATGTTATGAGATTCTTGATCTTATTTAAACCTCTATTCTGATTGGCTTCTACTAACACCACTCCAGCAGAGGAAAGGAGGCTACTGCTAGGTGGGGGTAGAAGTCTAGGTTTCTCTTGAGTGTCTGCTGACACCTGAGGGGTGAGGCTCTGCATTATTGCCAGGCAGGGGAGGGGAGTCCAGCTCTCCCGCACACCTCCACTGATAACTCCCTGCAGGGAGGAGTAGGAGTGCCTCATTCTCACTTCTCTGCTGGCCTCCACTAACACCATGATGGGGGATGGCCTCATTACCAATGTGCAGTGGCAGAAGCCCTAACTCTCTACTGGGCCTTCCCTACTACCGCCCTAGCAAAGAAAAGGAGTCCACTTTGTTACTGGAGGTGGGGATGGAAGTCCAGGTTTCCCACATAGTCTCCACTGACATGAAGGAATGAGGTCTCATTACTGGCCCCTCCAAAATAGAAACTTAGGCTCCCTACTCAACCTGCCTCTGACAACATCCCAGTATGTAACCCAGGGTTAGAGTGCCTCTCATTTTTGCTTTATATATTTTGAAGTCATTTTATCATTTACTATTCCCATTCCTAGTGATGTTCTTCTTTGCGGGGGGGTTGGTGTGGGGTGGGGGAGAGCTTCAAGTCTATTTAATTAGATATTAGTATAAGTACACAAAATTTTTTATTAGTATTCCTACTTTGTTTTTTCTTTTTACCTTCAATCTTGTTATATTGTGATGCCTAACAATTGTCTACTGAAAACAGCATAATTCTGTTTTTTCCCCCAATCTGTCAACATTGGTCTTTTTGTCCTTGTATGTATATAATTATAGATTTTTTGAACATTTTTCTACCTAACGTATTTCCTACATTTTTATATCTTTTAAAAAATCTACTCTATAATTTTTTCATTGGATACCTAAATCACATCCTAATAAAACATCTTGAGGATATATACCTCAGTTTTCCTTCAACTTTCATTATGACTCTCATTATGTTGATATTATCCAGATTTTCACACTTGTCAAATTATTATGGATATACTATTTCATTTTCTTTTATCTTAGTAACAGTTTGAAGACAACAACAACAAAATGCTACCAAGATATTAAATAACCTTTACTTTGTATATTTATTGCAGTTTCTCTTGAATTTGTCTCTCCATTTCTTTAAATACTTCATCTAATACTCTTTATCAATGAGAATCTTTGAGCGGAAAATCTTCTGAGGTCTTGTGTGTTAGAGAATATTTTTATTCAGCCCTCATATTTGAATGACAGTTTGGCTAGATGCAAAATTTTAGGTTCTAAATTGTTTTTCTTATATATTTTTCTAAAATACCACTATTTCTTACATTGTTATTATTTTTTTTTTAATGTGATGTCAATCTGATCTTGTTCCTCTGAATGTGGTCTGTTCTTTTAGAACTTTGTTTTTTCCTTTGGTACTATTTTATTGTAATATGTTTAAGTGTACGCTTTCTTTATCCACCATTCTTAGGGCTCTTTTCATATGAAGGCTTTCGTCTTTTTTTTTCTTTTTTAAACTGTGGAAACTGTATTTTTTCAAATATTCTTTCTCCATTATTACTTCTTGTATGGGACTCCTATCATCTAGATCTTGTCACTATTATTTCTTTCTTTCATAGTCTTTCCTTTACATTTATAATTTATTTGCCCTTTTTTCTGGGAATTTCCTAAATCCCATCTTTCAATTTATTAACCTACTTCTCAGCTGTCTTCATTTTGCCATTTATCCCATTGGGATTCTTTATTTCAACTATTATATTTTTCTTGCTGATATTTCTGCTTGACTATCATATTTTTGGTTCTTATTTCATATTGCTAGCATTTTTCTTTCCTTATGTTTTTTACCATTTTTATTAGGCTAGTTTTAAATTATTTATATGTCTTTCTAACACTTGTGTTTCTAATGAAATATGTAATCCAATGTTTGTTTTTCTCTTAAAATAGTTGTACTGCTTCTAAGATCTGTTATTTTGGGTTGGGAGCTCATTTTCCCCCAAAGGCATCAGTTATTTTATCATCTAGACTTCAGTTCTTGTCAGTGTAATTAGTGCAGGAGTGGGGGTAGAGAGTTTCTGGTGGAGAAACCAGAAAATCCCGGTAATTATTCCTCACCCCACAAAGCAGCTCAGATGAAGGCTTCCTGGGAGAAGCTACATTAAATGATATTCTTTACTTTGTAAATCCCCAGTCCTGGGGATTTAGAAAGAAGGAAAAGAAGTAAGTGATGAGAGGTTAGTGAGTGCCTACTTGTTTTTCTCTGTGCTTCACAAGCTCAGGACTTCTGCACTGCTCTGGTTTTATTTTTGAGGACATCTCGGCAACAGCTCAGAGTCACTGTAGGTAAAAGTTCAGGCATTTTTTGTCCCAAGGCAATGTTGGCAGAAGTAAGAACAAAACTCAAAACTCGTATGCTCCATTCCTATTGAATCCTCCTGCAGAAGAGCCGACTTGCTTCTGATACCAGATCAAAGCCTCACTTCTCCCAGACACAAACATACTACTTCAAATCAGGTAGTGTCGCTCCAGGAATGTCTCACGGTTTTCTCTGTAGTTTGGTATTTTCTCTCTGAGGCAATGAGTCTCAATCTTGGCTGCACATTAGAATCACCTGGAAAGATTTTAAAAATCCTAACGCTCAGGCTGCACCCAGACCAACAAAAGTAGAAGTTCTTGAGATGGGATCAAGGCATTACTTTTGAAAAACGTCCCAGAATATTACAATGTGCAGCCAGGGTTGAGAATGACCACTGCAGTTCCTTCAGGTTGATCTTCGAGCTGGGAATGGCAGTTGGATTAGTTTAGCAACTTGGTAGAAACTGAAACCATAAATGACCTTTCTAGAGCCAAATGCAGTCTTTTCTAGCTCTCCAACCTCACTTAGCCCTCGGCATGGCCTCTCGAAATTCTTGGCTCCAATTGCTGAGACTGTACATTGCCTTGGCCCTTGTCTAACCGTTTGCACTGCTTCTCTCTTTCCCCTCCTCTCCCAGACAAACCCTAAAGTTGATTGCTTCTCAATGCTCATAGTTCACAGTTGCCTCTTTCTCTCTATGAACTTTGCCAGTAAGTACATTTCTTTATAAAATTACATCTCCAGCCCTAAGCATTCTTACATGTTCTTTCTCTGATACACCTCCATGGAGAGGTCTTATTGGAATCTCAAATTGTGATCTCCAAACATGTGCAAAATGGAACTCTTAATTTCTGCATAACACAGCTCCCCCTTATGACTTCCTTCCACCAATCTGACCACCACTTTCAAGGTCACCTTTGGTTCTTCCTTTAGAGTCAATTTCCAAAGTTCTGTTGAACTTTTTTGTACAATATTCCTTTTACATTCATATAACCATCTTTCAAGTTCCCATCCAAACCATGTCCTATCTAGACTACTGAATCAGCAGTCTAGATATAATCTTTTTTATAATCTACCTTCTTTTGATACTCCCTACCACAAGCAATCAATATACCACTGCCAGGTTATTTAATAAAGAATACAACTTCAATCATGTAACTCACAACCCATTGCTCATAACCGATGAGTAACTCATCACTCCCTTACATCCAATGTACAAACCCTCTGTCATCCAACGCCCTTAAGTACGACCTAAACTATCTTTCTGGCTATGTTTGCTAGTATTTCTCCACACTAGATGGGGCTTTAAGTGGAAAGAACATAAATGTTAAATCAGACATATTTGGTTTCAATTGCAATCTGCCACAAGTAAGTTGCAGAAGTTCCTAAACCAACATAAGTCTCAGTTTCCACAACTAAAACAAACAAACAAAAACCAAAAAACAGAGATAATAATAACTAATAAAACTGTTAAGGAGATTAAATGCAATTTTGTCTGCAATTATAGTATTATGATATTTTTTGTTATCTCCTAAACCCCCTATGGCATCAGACTTAACCCTTGTATGAGTTAGGAGACAGGAGAGATTTTTATTTTATTTTTGTCTTTTGTTTTATTTTGTCATTATATATAGTTGTCTCTCCTGTCTATGTTCTAGGCCAAACGTTGGCAAACTATTGTTCTTAGACCCAGCCTGGTCTGTCTTGGGCTTAATTCAGACACACCCACTGTTTTAAGTATTGTCTATGGCTGCTTTCACACTAAAACAACACAGTTAAGCAGTGACAGAGGCCATACGGCCAGCAAATCGTAAAACACGTGCTAGGCTCTCTTCCTTTCCTCACGCCATATTCTCTTCCTATGTGTGGTCATTTTAAAATGTGTCCACAAAATTTTCAACAAAACTCACATCAAAGGTAGAACCCGGTCTCTATCCCCTCGAATGTGGGCTGGACTTAGTGACTTGTTTATAACAAATAGAATGAGTCAGAAAAGACAGTGAGTGACTTCTTAGAAAGTCAAAAATGGCACTGTGGCTGCTGTCTTGCTCTTTGGGATCACCAGTTCTGGTGGAAGCCAACCACAATGTCCTGACCACTCTTACACATCCCGAGGGCAGTCCCAGGTGCAGAAGAAATGAGGCCTCCTGCCAACCGCCATGACCTGGGTGAGCCGCCTTAGAGGCTGACCCTCCAGGCTCAGTCAAGCCTTCAGATGGCTTTGCTGACTGAAGCCCCAGCCATATTTTGACTGCAAACCCCCCAAGAGACCCCAAGCCAGACCTCTGGCTAAACCACTCCTGAATATCTGACCCATAGAAACTGTGTGGGTAATACATGCTTAGTGTTGTTTTAAGCCAGCAAGATTTGGATTAACATTTTTACAGCAATAAATAACTAGACAACCTACAGTTACCATCCACAGCCTGCACCTCTCCTATGAGCTCAGACTTTTATATGTAACTCCCTATTCCACATCTCTTCTTCGATGTCTCAAAAGTGTCTACCCAACACGCACAAGCTTGTGATCTCATCCCATTCAAACATGGCCTTCCTCCAGTATTCTCTGTCTCAGTCAATAGCACAGTGAACTGAATCCATAAGCTCCAAACGTAGACACCCGTGATACTTCTTTCTCCTTTATGACTCACATCCAATCTGCACCAATGCCAGTCAAACTCACTGCTATAAGCTCTCAAATCAGAACACTGCTCTCCAGAAGCACTCTGAAGATGCTATTTCTTTGTCTCTGGCTTCTGTTACTTATAAGAAGTCTGCTGTCAGAACAGCGTTTTTTGGCATTAAGTTATCCTTCCCTGATAGCTTTTGAGATTTTTCTCTGCATCGTTGAGCCCCCAGATGGATTTGTTTTTATTTACCCTACCTAAGACTTGGTGTGATTTTTACAGACTGAAGCCTTAAACTGCTCTTCCACTCTCCAGCGCTCTCGGCCGTGGTCTCCTTTGGACTACTCTCTCTGGTTTCTCTGTATCAGTCAGGGTCCAGTCCGGAGACAGAACCCACACCAGTGATTTGAACAGGCAGAAGTTAATCTAAAGAATTGTTAATCAGGCAAAGATAATCAGGAGGCACAGAGATATGGAGACAGTGACTGCAGGAGGGGGCTATCACCATTAGGGTCAGGGGAACAAAAGTATGAGATTAGGATTATTAAAATTTAGAATTTTAGAGAAAGGAACCTGCAGAACTAAAATGAATACATTTGAGGAAGGTGTGCTGGCCAGCAGGTACTTATGTGTCTGTAAGGGTGTAGCTCTGGTTACACACGCTTTGGGGGAAAACTGCAAATGGAGTAACTGCTACTATTGGTACCAACTGCACTGCCAGCACAAGCATTAAAGGTTATTCCTTAATCCACTCATCTACTCTCAGAACCCAGTGTGCCAAATTCTGGCACATGTCCATTTCCCTCTGGCTTTCAAGCTCAGCTATACTCATATATCCTAAGCATGTCTATGTGTTTGGAACAGATAGGAGTGACTCCCTCACCTGCTCTGTCACTTGTCACACGTGTCTGTCCATTTCACTTCATCTCCACTGTCCTCACTCTAATCCAAAGTGCTGTCACCTCTTCCCTGGACTACTGGTACTGTCTTTTACTTTATCATTCATTCTAGCATGCCTACCATCATTTCTTCACCCTGCAGCTAATGTTTTCTGAATACTAATTTAATGACATCATGTCTTATGTAAGTCCCTTCTCATTGCTGTTACAATAACGACAGAAATTTTTCATGTGTCCCACAAGGCCCGATACGTCCTGATCCTGCTCATCGCTCCAGAACTTTCTGTCATGCCCACTCTCTCTGGGTCCTTTATCCACTGTGGCTTCTTTCCTCTTCTTGAACAGCACAGAGTCTTTGAATATGCTGATGGCCCTGCCTGGATTACACCTCTTCCCCAACACTTTGCCCAGTTAACCATCACTCATTCTGTAGATCACAAATCAACGGCCATTTTCTCCAGAAAAATTTCCTTGCTCCCTCAGAGGACTTCAGCTCTCAACTTATACGGTCTCACAGCCTTGGGGATCTTTTGTTTATACAATGTATCTTCGACTATTTGATAACATTTCTTGTGCTGAGCTATAACCTCCAAAAGAGAAGAGAGGTAAGCATCCTAAGCTCCTGGTGAGAGCTTCTGCACACACGAGGCATTTAATAGCTATTTCTAAAATAAATGAACGCTACTGAATGTTGATTGAATTTCAACATGCTTTCCACAAATCAGCCTGTAACACTTACCCCTTCCCCTGAACTTCTGACACGCTCATATATTTCACCTGGCATATTTCCTTTCTTTCCTGCCACAGACCTGGTATTCTTGGCATATTATTGATGAAGGCCCAGGGACCTCTCCATTGTTTTTTGAATTCTCAGTGTCTAGCAGAGTGCCATTGTGATAACATGTAACCAACAAATTCTTATTATTCATGATAATGATCAGAACTTAATGCCATTGTAGTTAACACGGTAAAATTTTGTTAATTCAATTATTCCCCCAAGTAGTATACAACTTTTAAAGCCTGCTCTTCTCAAGTAATTAAATGTTATAATTATCTAACACACTATTAAGCAATGCGAAATTTCAACGAAATTAGTCCATTATTTCCAGCCCTTTATGTTTTAAATGAATGACATATTAGAGTCATTTTTAAAAACTTTAAAACGCTTTACTTGGGCTGAAAACACAAATATCTTCAGATGGTCGTCAAAATGGTTTAAATTACCCAGATGTGGTGAACATGCAGTGAAATCTTAGAAAGGCCTAAAGAATTCCCTAAGAATGATACATGAGCCAAGGACATGACATTCACTCGGAGGTCCTTTCTCCCCCTGAACAAGTTTGATAAAATGCCTTTTCTTCCACTTTGACCCTAAGCACTTAGAAATCATTTGTTTTACAAAAGCCCTGTGGTCCATGATTATGGAAGCAGATTAGTGACTTTTGTCTCATATTTCTATTGTGCATGGTTTATGACTTTAGTTTAAGGGAGTGCTTTCACAGAAAAGTTTTTAGATAGATTTCACTCCCCTGCTTTTGTTAGCCTCCTCTGTGCTTCTATGAAGAACAGCTTTGTGCTTTCAAAGCTGGCTTCATGCACGATACTGGACCTTCACGGTCCTGTCCAACTGTGACAACAACCCACTCTTACAGCAGCTGCACACAAATGTGCACTTATCCAAGTTCCGTACTTCAGCAATCTTCTTACTAAAGTTTGCCCTTTTTGTGAATTGCATTGATTTTATTTTAGTGCCCAAGCATGGTAGTATCTTACATCTTAATTTAGCAGAGAAGCTTTGACTATTTCCTGTATTATATACATAATTTTTTGCCACTCAGACAAAAGGCTTATGACATCGTGACTTCAGACTTCCCTATAGGTAGCTTCGCTTGTGTCCATCATGACCATCCAGATATTCTAATGTAGGAGGCTGATAGCCAATGCTTTGCCAGAGCTGAAAATATCGGCATCATTTTTATGTTTACACGGGACAACCAGATTGTCTCCACTGATCATGATCTCACCCTCTTGTCAGCATACCAAATATATCAGTAGGCCCTGCCATGAATTTTCCAGACATTTGTGGGATCGTGAAAGTTTTTCCAAATTGAAATGAATACATATCTCATACACATATTTTTCTATAGAATCATTATGTAAAATATAATAAGGCCTCAAATTTTATGCTGCATACAACATTTATTATAAGGGAACTTTATTCTACATTTATAAAATTATTTACTACTAACAAAAATTTATGAAGAAAGATTTAGCAAAATGTTTTATCCTCCATTCTTTTGAAATCTGTTGAGTTGTGTATACTTTTGTAAAAGATTATCCCATGCTATTGTCCAGTCTGTCTTTTTACTACATACGCATTACTGTTTTCAGGGAATTAAGTGATGTTGTCCATTAGTCAGCCTCAAGTCCATACTTATTTCTGTCATTGACCAAAAAGAATTTTGCAGACATACGAAAAAATGTTCTTTTGTAAATTGATCTAAATATTTTATAACTTATTTCAAGGTTGTAAAATTGTGGTTAATTGTGGTCCAGATAAATATTTCCCACATCAACCTAGGACATCGTTATGCTTATTTCATATAAAAATCTACCTCCACATACGTCTTTCAATAACCACCAATACTTAATATTTAGCTCATGGGCATATCTAATATTCAATTTTTCCAAGAGTTTTCAATGACTAATGAAAGAGGGGTGTCCTCTCAGACATGACATTTAAAATAAGTTAACTCTATATTAGTGGGGAAAATGTTATTAAAATAATAGGTGTCAATTCAATAAAAAAAATTTAAGTTTTTAAAAAATAGTTAGATTCTATCATGTTCAGCCTGAAGTGTGAAAGCTGAAATAAGGAAAGCAACGGTGTAATTGAAGGTGTACTATTGTAATATTAGTAGCTAAATCAGGTGCCTCCCTCAAATTGTCACACACACACACACACACACACACACACACGCACCCACGAGGTAGGCCTCCCTTCCTTACGTCATCCAGATCCTAGAGAAGTTTCACTAATGTTCCCTCCATCAAAGGAATTACCACATGATCCAGTACTACCACTTCTTGGTATATATCCAAAGTGAAAAAAAGATACATGGACTTCCAAGTTCACTGCAGCATTATTTACAATAGCCAAAATATGGACAAACCTAAGTATCCATCAACGGATGAGTGGATAAAGAATGTGGTATATATAGACAATGGAATATTATTTAGCCATGAGAAAAAAGGGAAATTCTGCCATTTGAGACAACATGGATGAATCCTGCGGGCATTTATGCTAAATAAAATAAGTTAGACAGAGAAAGACAAACACTATGTGATGACACTCATATGTGGAATCTAACAAATAGAAACAAAGAATAGAATGGTGATTGCCAGAGGTGGGGGATTGGAGAAAATGGGGAGATGTTGTTAAGGGTACAAAGTTGCCACTAGAAGATGAATAAATTCTGGAGATCTAATACACAGCACAGTGAGTACAGTTAATTATATTGTATTACATATGTCAATGTTGCTAAGACTCTAGATCTTAAATGTTCTCACCACAAAAAAGAGTTGATAATTACCATGTTTCCCTGAAAATAAGACCTAGCCAGACAATCAGCTCTAATGCATCTTTTGGAGCAAAAAAAAAAAGACCGGGTCTTTTATATTATATCATATTATATTATATTATATTATATTATATTATCTATGTTACATTAACTATGTTATATTAACTATGTTATACTAACTATATTATATATTATATTATATTAATTTTATATTATATTATATTATATTATATTAATTATACCCGGTCTTATAGTAAAATAAGACCGTGTCTTATATTAATTTTTGCTCCAAAAGATGCATTAGAGCTGATTGTCCGGCTAGGTCTTATATTCAGGGAAGCACGGTATGTGATGTGACAGGAGTGTTCCCTAATGTCATGTTAGTAATCAGATTTCGATATATAAATGTATCAAATCAACAGGTACAACTTAAACTTATACAATGTTATATATCAATTATATCTTTAAAAAAAGAAAAGAAAGTAAAGCCAAGGTCACCTATCACTACCAAGTCCTGAAAACAGGCACTTAGCCTTAGAAGTGATGTCTATTAGAAAACACTGGCTTCCGTGCCCTCTATGAAAGCTTTCCTGGCTCTCCTGTATACACGTGACCACTCCCTTCGTGTGTTGTCATTGTACCCCACAGAAACCATTTTGAGACATATACGACGCCTTCCTTTGTGTGTGTGCCTGACTGTTCCTCCTACGGGACCCTAAGCCTGTGAACCCAGGAATACTATGGCATTCCTTTCTAGTACTTCACACAGTATCTAGCCCAGAGTCAATGCTTAATATGCTTGTTGACTAAATTCTTCCAGACCCGTTCACAGGAAGAACACGCAGAATTTAGCACCAGCACACTTTAAGAATAACTGGGAAAGAGAAGCCACGGAATGGAACAAGCTAGAGTCATTACTTCTGAGCAAAAGTCTATAACCTAATATGAGGCAGGGCTGAAAAACGGTTTTGTTTTTTTTCTAACAGCAAGAGTTACCATTCACAGGTCATTCCCTTCCAACCCTCCACACTAGAACCACATCAATTAGTTAATGTTTGGCATGAAAGAAAGGGTCAATTTTTGCTGTTGTTATTCAACGTTTTTGTCAATATTCAGAAATTATTGCCAGGTTATTTCAGAGTTTAGTTTCAGAGTTTAGTGATTATGATTTCATATGAAATTTGGCTATACAATCTGTGCTTCTCCAACACAATGTCCTCTATTGCCAAATGTGATACATTCAAAAAGCACATTCTTTCATCATTTTTCTCTTACAAAAAAAAATTGGAAAAATATATTATTTGCTTTTAAGTGGAAAAACATTCCATTTTCCAGATGCTAGCACTTCAGGAAATATTATAGATCTCTTGTTGAAACTTTCAGAAGTGATCACGTTATCATACATTTTACACTCCTGGTCAAGTTGTCATCACTACCTATGCGTTCCCTTAACTACCTACATATGCCCATTTCCTTGAGAGAGGAGAAGCAGAATGATGCTTACTCTCCTGAAGTTTCACATATATTTGAATTTTTATATGTCAAGTCTAAGATCATCAAAAATTGAAGCATGGAAATTTCTCTTGGAACATCCATAAAATACTATCTTTAACGTAATCAACTTTTTAAGAACCGTAAATACTTCACCAATCTTTAGGGCTTTTCAGAAAATAGTACATAGTATTCATACACACACACACACACAAAAAAAAAAAAGGTGGGATGTTTCTAGATAAATTTAACTTGAGAATGAGGAAAATATAATCTAACAGAAGACATCTCCAGATAAACTGAAGATAGAGAATGATATGAGAATTGGGAAACCTATTGCCACAGATTTTTCCTTTAAATAGAGGCCTTGAAGAATACATTCTAGTTCATATTTCTAATGAAAACATGAAACAGAAATCTACTTTTCCATCCCAACTGGGTTTCTTCCAATGCTGCCTTCTCCCTGATGAGCTGGAATCGTGTGCACCGTAAAGCAGCACAATGCAGCCTGAAATGCTGACATTTCATTTTTAATTGAAATCAAACAGCAATGCATCCCCTGGGAAACAAGGGAGTAAAGCAGGATTTTGACAGAAATTAAAAGGGGAGAGACTAACTAAAATACTTTTTGCCATCATAAAGTAGTCTTACTGTCGAAGACCACCAGTCCTGCCTGAATTTGAGATTATACCCAGGATTACATTTGGTGAGAAGAACAGATCTTATGAAGGTAAAATGAGAAATCGTATTTGGATGAACATATTTAAGAAAGAAATGACAAACACTTCTTTGCTTAATTAAAAAAAATCAATAAATATAGAGTTCAGGAAAACTGTAATTTTACTGCAACAAGAAATGATAACAAAAGCAAAGGAGTTCATATCATCAACAAAAATACCTGCAAAAAATAAATCAGAAAATACTTGCTTTGGGAGGTAAGATCAACTTGTATTAGTGGGACCAAATCCTCACAACAGTGAGACAAATTTCTTTAAAAAAAAAAATTGTATAGCAATATCTATAGCAGTAGTAACTGTAGGAATTATAGTTTGAGTAGCAGTAATAATATTAATGAAGATTAACATTTCTATGTCTATATGTGGGTTATAAAATATTTTTATAAGAATTTTAATATTTGGTCCTCCAAACAGTATTGTGAAAACTAGCTTTTAGAAGACAATATTTCATTCTCTAAAAACCAGACTTCAAATATAAAAAGCCGTAACTTTAATGAAAACATTTATCTTTATGGTCACATTTTCCAGGAATGATCTTGTAGCACTTTGTACAAAATGTTGGCTTTTGGATATGAGTCACTTCAAGACATTCCTGAGGACCGGTACTAGGATGAATAAGGCGAAGTGTTTGACACTAAGGATTTCACAGGCCAATGTTGCAGACAGGTACTTAAAAAGATAAATGACACTATGATACGATACCTGTCCTAATGCAGACAGGAACAAAGTACTCTGAGAGCACAGAGGAGGAAAGAAATAATTTAGCCTGGGGGAATCCGAGAAGGCTGCCCTGAGCAGGGTGCAACTGAGCCAATAATTACAAACATTGAGGAGCACAGGGTGAACAGAGGCAAGAGGGCGTCAAGTCAATGGGAACGCTAATGACAGTCATTGAAGCACATTAAAAAAAAAGGCGGGAGGGGGTGTTAGATTGACTATGTCTTGAGTGGACAAGTCAATGGTACACTGAGAAGAGGTCACCAGAAGTAGCCAGAAAGAAGTAGAAGAGGGGACTGAGAAGGTAGGTGACTCTTTCAAGGTGTTGGGTGATAAATGGAAGGAGGAAATTGAGAACATTGCTAGAAGGGAGAGCTCCATGGTGGAAAGGGTGGTTAACTTGCTGGACGTGGAAACTTCTACGTATTTACAAGTTGAGTGAAAGAAGAGAAGACAAATCTGAACTTTCAGGAGAAAGGAGATAAAAGTGATGGATAAATACAGTTTTTCTTCTTCTTCTCCTCTCCTTCTTTTTTTTTTTTACATTTGAGTCTTTCCAAAGCTTCTCTTTCGTGACCTTGGGTGATTGTTTTGGGCTACCTCAGACATAGGTTTTACGTTCCTTAGAATTGATCAAAAATATGGGGTATACTTTAAGGACTGAAGTCCAGATGTTCTCAACCTTCAACAAAGCGCAGGCCTATACTGACTCCTTGGGGGTCACCAGACATTTAGGGAAATGCCCAATGGCAAGAATGCAGCTCTGTATTCCTTATAGTAGCATACTTTCCTAACACAACTAATCTAATTTGTATTCAAGACAATTGATTCTTCATAGAAATTTCTTCACATACAAATATCTCAGTAAATTTTGTCTACAGAATTTTAAGGAAAGTCAAGAGTGCCAGTAATTTTTTTTTAATTATAAAATTAATGATAACAAAAATTAGTATTTGCAAACAAAAAACAAAAACCCCTTGATTCCTGGCTTTATCTAATACTCCATTAAAATGTCACCAAATTAATATCTAAGTTACCTCACAAAAGCAATTTAATGAATCCTTTGAATAATTCTAATAAAAATAAGAAATCAGTTATATTAGTCTCATATTTTCCACAATTAAAAGGAAACTCTCTTTTGAATTAGACTGTTTCTCCATTAAAAATGTTCTCCTTATAACTAAGGATATTGCAATATTCTCTGAATAGATGTTTAAAATCTCTCTCATAAGTTCTGGAAATCTCTCTCATTGAAACAGTCCCAGCTTGACAGCCCTGCAATAACCATCAAATATTAAAATAACATTAAAGAGCAACTGCTCAGCTCACGGATTTAGCTGCAAAACTCTGTTTCACACTAATGGGACTCACATAGATAAATCCCCATGTGCTGTACTAAAAATTTACCCCCAAGGATCCAAGGATAAGACACAGTGAAGAAAATGATGAATTCACTTTTAAAACAATAACCAATCCACTACCAAAAAATTATTATTCATGGAGTTGCAATCACATAATCATTCTAAAAATCAGATTGTCTATGATTTAGCAGCATCCAATTTTGGATTCATATAATATACATTTGTGATGTAATAAAATTCTTACTTCTATTGCAAGATAATTTGTATGTTGTAAAATATTTGTAAAGTCATAAAAAAAAAACTGTCTCATTGACAAAGATCACCTAAAGTCAAAATCTAACTCTAAATATTTTTTTATTAGTTTCAGGTGCACAAGACAAATAATACCTAGACGTTTATCATGTATATCCCTCATACTGTGTGAACCCCCTTCCCCCCAGCCACTATCCCTCTGACATCGCACAGAGCCATACATTTCCACTGTCTCTATTCCTAATGCTGTACTCTGCTTCTTGTAAGTATATACATATATATATAAAATTATAGTTGGCATTCATTATTGTTCAGCTTCAGCTTCAGGTGTACAGTGCAGTGATCAGGCATCTACATCATCCCTGAGGTGGTCTCCCAAATGGGACACGTGTCCATCGGATACCCTACAAAATCTTTACAACATTATTGATTACATTCCCCAAATTAATTTTCAGAACCCCGTGGCCATCTTGTGATTACTGTCTATAATCTAATCCCCTCACCTTCCCCCTTATCTGCACCCCCCCCATCTACCAACCCTCAGTTTTTCCTCTATGTCTCCAAAACTGTTTCTGATTAGTTCATTCACTTATTCTTTTCTTTAGATTCCACATATAAGTGAGATCATATGGCATTTGTCTTTTTCTGTCTGATTTATTTCACTTAACATAATGTTCTCTAGGTCCATCCATGTTGTTGCAAATGGTAAGATGTCTTTCTTCTTTATGGATGTGTAATACTCCATTGTATAAATGTACCACAGTTTCTTAATCCAGTCATCTACCGATGGGTATTTCGGTTGTTTCCATGTCTTGGCTATTGTGTATAGTGCTGCAATAAACATAAGAGTGCATAAAGATTTTTGAATTAGAGTTTTGGATTTCTCAAGAAAGATACCGAGGAGTGGAACTGCTGGATCATAAGGTAGTTCCATTTTCAGATTTTTGAGATACCTCCATACTGTTTCCCATAGTGGCTGCACCAATCTGCAATCCCACCAGCAGTGCACAAGCATTCCCTTTTCTCCACATCCCCGCCAGCACTTGTTGTTTGTTGATTTATTGATGATAGCTATTTTGACTGGGGTGAGGTGGTATCTCATTGTGGTTTTTATTTGCATTTCTCTGATGGTTAGTGAGGTTGAGCATTTCTTCATAAGTCTGTTTGCCATCTGTATGTCCTTTTTAGAAAAACATCTATTCATGTCCTCTGCCCATTTTTTAATTGGGTTGTTTGTTTTTTTGGAGTTGAGTTGAGTGAGTTTTTTATAAATTTGTGATATTAACCCCTTATCAGATACATCATTGGCAAATATCTTTTCCCATTTAGCAGGATGCCTTTTTTGTTTGTTTTATTGATGGTTTCCTTTGCTGTGAAAAAACTTTTTAATTTGATGTAATCCCACATGTTTATTTTTTCTCTTACTTCCCTCACGTGAGAGGATATATCAGTAAAAATCTTACTTCAGGTAATGTCTGTAAACTTTCTTCCTATATTTTCTTCTAGGGATTTTATGACTTCAGATCTTACATTTAAGTCTTTAAGCCATTTTAAATTTATTTTTGTATATGGTGTAAGGAGGTGGGCCAGCTTCATTTTTTCTGCATGTGTCTGTCCAGGTTTCCCAGCACCATTTATTGAATAGACTGTCTTTACCCCATCGTACATTCTTGCTTCCATTGTTGTAGATTAAGTGGCCATCTAGGCATGGATTTATTTCTGGACTCTCTATTCTGTTCCATTGATCTATGTTTCTGTTTTTATGCCAGTACCATGCTGTTTTGATTACTGTAGCCTGGTAGTATAATTTGATGACAGGTATTGTTATACCTCCCACTTTGTTCTTAGTTCTCAAGATTGCTGAGGCTATCCGGGTCTTTTATGGTCTCATATAAATTTTAGAATTATATGTTCTATTTCTGTGAAAAACATCGTTGGTAGTTTGACAGGAATTGCGTTGAATATGTATATTGCCTTAAGCAGTATGGACATTTTAACTATATTAATTCTTCCTATCCATGAACATGGTATGTGTTTCCATCTATTTGTATCTTTTTTCATTTCTTTCTTCAGTGTCTTATAATTTTATGAGTACCGATCTTTTGCTTCTTTGGTTAAATTTATTCCCAGGTATTTTATAGTCTTTGGAGCAATTGTAAATGGGATTGTTTTTTAAATTTCTCCTTCTGATATTTTATTATTGGTATATACAAATGCAACTGATTTCTGAATATTTATTTTGTATCCTGCTACTTTACTAAATTCATCTATCAGCTCTAATAGTTTCTTGGTGGAGTCTTTAGGGTTCTCTATATATAGTATCATGTCATCTGCATATAATGACAATTTTACTTTCTCCTTACCGATTTGGATGCCTTTTATTTCTTTATCTTGTCTGATTGCTGTGGCTAGAACTTCCAGCACTATGTTGAATAGAAGTGGAAAAAGTGGGCAACCTTGCCTTGTTCCTGATCTTAAGGGGAATGGTTTGAGCTTTTCCCCATTGAGTATGATGTTAGCTGTGGGATTATCACATATGGCCTTTATTATGTTGAGATATGATCCCTCTACTCCCACTTTCTTAAAGGTTTTTATCATAAATGGCTGCTGTATTTTATCAAATGCTTTTTCTGCATCTATTGATATGATTATGTAATTTTTATTTTTCATTTTGTTAATGTGGTGTATCACATTAATTGATTTGCGGATGTTGAACCACCCTTGCATACCAGGGATGAATCACACTTGATCATGGTTTATGATCTTTTTAATGTATTGCTGAATTCTGCTTGCTAATATTTTGTTGAGGATTTTTGCATCTATGTTCATTAGAAATATCGGCCTGTAGTTTTTTGTATGTTTGTTTGTTTGTTTGTTTGTTTGTTTGTTTTGCAGTGTCTTTGTCTGATATGGGGATCAGGGTGATAGTGGCTTCGTAAAAAGTATTTGGGAGTCTTCCCTCCTTCTGGATTTCTTGGAAGAGCTTGAGGAGAATAGGTGATAATTCTTTTTTGAACGTTTTGTAAAATTCACCTGTAAAGCCATCTGGTCCAGGGCTTTTGTTTGTTGGGAGATTGTTGATTATTGATTCCATTTCCCTGGTGGTAATCAGTCTATTCAGGTTTTCTGTTTCTTCTTGAGTTAGCCTTGGAAGGTTGTACGCCTCTAGAAAATTGTCTATTTCTTCCAGATTGTCAAATTTGTTGGCATATAGTTGCTCATAGTAATTTCTTAAAATTGTTTGTATTTCTGCAGTGTCTGTTGTCACTTCTCTTTCATTTCTGATTTTATTAATTTGGGTCCTCTCTCTCTTTTTTTTAATGAGTCTGGCTAAAGGTTTGTCAATTTTGTTTATCTTCTCTAAGAACCAACTCTTGGATTCATTGATCTTTTGTATTGTTTTTCTGGTTTCTATTTCATTTATTTCTGCTATGATCTTTATTATCTCCTTCCTAGTACTCCCTTTGGACTTATTTTGCTGTTCTTTTTCCAGATCCCTCAAGTGTGAAGATAAACTGTTGAGTAGTGATGTTTCTTGTTTCTTTAGGTAGGCCTGCAATGCTATGAATTTCCCTCTTAGGACTGCTTTCGTGGCGTTTCATAGATTTTGGGTCGTTGTGTTTACATTTTCGTTTGTCTTGAGATATCTTTTGATTTCTTCTTTGATCTCCTGGTTGACCCATTCATTATTTAGTAACATATTATTCAGCCTCCATGAATTGGTGTGTCTTCCAGGTTTTTTTTTCCTGTAGTTCATTTCTAATGTCATAGCACTGTGGTCAGACAAGACAATTGGTATGATTTCAATTTTCTTAAATTTATCAAGACTTGTTTTGTGGCCTAACATATAGTCTATCTTGGAAAATGTTCCATGTGCGCTTGAGAAGAACGTGTATTCTGCAGCTTTGGGGTGAAATGCTCTGAACATATCGATTAAATCCAAGTGGTCCAATGTGTTATTTAAGGCTGTTGCTTCCATATTGATTTTCTCTCTGGAAGACCTGTCCTTTGTTGTCAGAGGTGTGTTGAAGTCCCCTACTATGATAGTGTTACTGTTGATCTCTGTCTTTATGTCAGTCAATATCTGTTTTATATATTTAGGTGCTCCTATGTCGGGTGCATAGATATTTACTAGGGTTATATCCTCTTGTTGGATCGATCCCTTTATTATTATATAGTGCCCATCTTTGTCTTTTAATATGTTCTTCTTTTTAAAGTCTATTTTGTCAGACATAAGTATTGCAACTCCAGCTTTTTTCTCATATCCATTTGCATGAAATATCTAACTCCAACCCTTCACTTTCAGCCTGTGTGTGTCTTTTGATCTGAGATGAGTCTCTTGTATACAGCATATACAAGGGTCTTGCTTTCTTATCCACTCAGCCACCCTATGTCTCTTGATTGGGGCATTTAATCCGTTTACATTTAAAGTGATTATTGATAGGTATATAGTTATTGCCATTTTTAAATTTGTAGTTAGATTGTTTTCATTTTTCTTCTATTTACAGAAGTCCTTTTAGTATTTCTAGTAATGCTGGCTTGGTGGTAAAAAATTCCTTTAGCTTATTCTTTTCTGGGAAGCTCTTTATCTCTCCATCAACTTTAAAATGATAGCCTTGCTGGATAAAGCAATCTAGGTTGTAGGCCTATGTTTTCCATCACTTTGAGTATCTCCTGCCACTCCCTCCTGGCCTTCAATGTTTCTGTAGAATAGTCATTTGATAGTCTTATGGGAGTTCCTTGTATGTAACCCTCTGTCTTTCTCTTGCTGCTTTTAGGATTCTCTCTGTCTTTAACCTTTGCCATTTTAACTATAATGTGTCTTGGTGTGGACCTGTTTGGGTTTATCCTGGTTGGAAATCTCTGCACTTCCTGGGCTTGTATGTTGGTTTCCTTCATCAGGTTAGGAAAGTTTTCAGACATTATTACTTCAAATATGTTCTCAGTCTCTTACTTTCTCTCTTCACCTTCTGGTATTCCTATGATGCAAATGTTGTTGTACTTGATGTTATCCCAGAGGTCTCTTAAACCATCTTCATTGTTTTTTATTCTTTTTTCTTTCTGTTGTTCTGTTTGGGTGATCTCTGTTAACTTGTCTTCTAAGTTGCTGATTCGATCCTCTGCTTCAGCTAACTTGCTGTTAATGCCTTCAAGTGAGTTCTTAATTTCGGTAATTGTGTTCTTTAGTTCTAACTGGTTGTTCATTATGATTTCTACATCCTTCTTTATGTCTTCTCTGAGCTTCTTAAACATTCTTATCACCAGTATTCTGAACTCTGTCTCTGATAGGTTGGTTACCTCTGTTTCATTTGGTTCCATTTCTGGAGGTTTCCTCTGTTCTTTTATTTGGGATATGTTTCTTTGTTTCCCCATTCTGGCTGACTCTCTGTGTTTGCTTCGATGTATTAGGTAGATCCCCTAGAGTTCTTAGATCTTGCTGGGTTATTTTATGTAGCATGTGTCCTTTATATTTGACTTGCACTACTTCGTTCTTCTCCTCTGCGTGTGCTCCAAAGGTGACTCTTGTGTTGTGTATATTGTCCTGTTAAAGAAGATCTTTAATTGCTTTTTGCTTGTGAGTAGGTGGGGTTAACTCCTAAGCTGACTAGTTGTGCGACTTGGCTCTGCCCACCGCAGGGTGTTCTGCTGCATGAAGGTTGACCATTTAAATGTGGTTTGGCCTCTATGGGCTCTTGTGCCTGTAGAGAATTCCCTCTGGGTGTATCACCTGTAGGTCAAACCCGGTAGTACTCTGGTTTGGTCTGGAGTTGGCCTCTGGGTATGTTGAATCGTGTGCGTCTTAAGCTGGGCCCTTCAAGTAATCCTTGCACGAGTCTCTTAGCTGTTTTTCGTGATGAGCAGAGAGTCCTTTGATGGGTTATAGATGTCCCGTTTGTGATAAGATCCGGAGGAGAATTCAAAAAGTCCTTTGCCAGACTGTCTCAGGGGCCCAAGGATGTCTTCAACACAGCAATCCCAAAAAGACTAGTGTTCTGACTGGTCAGGTCTCCTGACTGGCTAACCAAAACGGGCTTCTTCCTCTGCACAGACCTGTTCTCAGAGCTTTTCCACCCCCTTTGCTGGTGGGCTCTTCCCAGACCTGCCTGAATTCCAGCAATGGACCTCTAAATATTTTTTATGTGCACTATTTCTATACATACTATCATCATAACGGTTAAACATAAGGACTTTTTTATTGTTGTTGATAGATGTTTAAAATAAAAGGAATAAAAGATAGTGTAAGTCACTAATAGTGTTAATATCTAGTCATATGGACTTCTTAACTTCTCCAGAATTATTTCTTAAAGAAAATATAAGACTTTTGATGTAGCTGTACCATGCTATATGTAGTAACCATCCATGTTAACTATGTTGGAGGCAGTTACAAACTATTGAAAAAACAGTGTGTTTAATGGAATGTACTCAAGACTAAATTTGATCTTACCCAAAATTTATCTTGTCTAAATATCAAACTAAGACTAGGCACTTAAATTCTCTGAGTCACAACTTTATCAGCTATAAAATAAAGATGGTCTTGAGGATCTCTTATGTCTGACTTTATTTTGTAGCAGACAATTTCATTTATACTGAGTCTGATTAGACTTTCCCATTTCTGTCATCCTCACACCAACACATACACACACACACACACACACACACACAATCATAAGCACAAAGAGGAAAAATTTTTTAATTTTATGTAGAACTATTTTATAAGTGCATTTATAATATTCTGTGAAATTGCTATTTCTGAATGTCAAAGAATTTACCGGAATTGAAAGAAGCCTAGAGAATGAGAAGAGGGGTGCACTGTTTTGTGGGAAAAGCACCTGGATGAGTATCTGGAGACCTGATCCCACCACTAACCAACTCTGTGACCTTGAACACATCACTTCATAGCTTAAAATTGCAGCTCACTTCTCTGAAGAAAGTGGATATTGGATAAGATGGTCATTAAGTGCACATCCAGCTCTGAAATTGGATGCCTCTAACTTAAATATTACTATTATGAAAAGGCAAAATAATTATTCTGAAGTCTGCAGAGAAGAGGATGTGTGTGTGTGTGTGTGTGTGTGTGTTATAATTATGAAGGATTATAGCTGAAGGTAAAGCAAATGTGGATCACTTTGCAAATTCAATAACAGTAAAAGAACTGTGAGGTATCTTTAAAGATTAAAAATTTTCTAATCTTTTTGAGCACTGTGTGTTGGGCATGAAGCTAATAGCACTGCAGATACTATCTCATTTAATTCTGACTATGAACCACATGAGGAGCTACTATAACATCCCTAAGTTCTAGATGACAAAATGAAGGCCAGAGAGTCTATATGTACCATAGGTACTCTTGTAACTTATGAAGAAATGTAAGATAGAGACTGAGTCATGTCCCCTAAAGTGGCATATCGTTTAGAGTCAAATTTATAGATGACTAAAATCTGATTTCTTCATTTTTAAAAAGATTTTTGGTAGCACTACTGGACACAATATCTCATGCATACCGCTGGCCCAATCCAGCAACAGCATTCTTTTTCTTTTGTCCACTACAAAGGTGGTATTCTAATTTTCTAAGGACACTCACATTTTTTGGCACATAAATGTTTATTGAAAGAATGAAGGTGAGTTCCTTCTTCAAACCAAGATGGGAGAACATGGACTACACATACTTTGCCAGCTGAAAGAGCCAGAAAAGACCAAAAACCTGGACAAAATACATGCAATAAGTTTTCAATTCACTCGGTATGGGGCAACATAGAACAGTGATCCCTGTGAGATAAGAAACAAACAAAATGAGCCCTATGATTACCCAGCTTAATTCCTTAAGAGAATTTCAGATCTGCAGTGCAGGGAGATAGAATCTCTGCAGAACTCAGCAGATTTTCTGAGTTGAAGAGACAGAATTGAAACTTTGGGACGACCAAGACAATTTAAGTTCACAGGACAGAGAACCAGATAGAGGGAACTGCAGAGAAGCACACTTGAATATTCAGCAAAGTACTGATTAGCACACCATGTGATGAAACTACCTGAGGCCTGGGAAAGAACCACCTGAAAGGATTAGAGGGAACATTACTCAGTGCTCACACCAGGCTGGAAACAGTGCCTGTAACAACTAGGCGGGTTAGAAAACCACATCATTCACAGGGGTCTTGCATTATTAGTGGGAAATAATCAGCCCTCAGCTAAACACTGCCTAGGTACCATCTAACAAATTTGAAAAGGTAGGTCTCCCAAGACTGAACTATTTCCAAATGATTTAATCACATTCCAGAATAAAAAAGAAAATAAAAAGTCTCAAGATGATCTATATGAATATAGTAATATTACCCAACTAGGTAAAAATCAAAATGTCTGGAATCCAAACAAACACTACCAGGTGTGTAAAGAAGCAGAGAGATATGACAAATAATAAGGAGAAGAAAAAAATAAGCAAGTGAAGCTGATCCATGGCTGATACAGATGTTAGAACTAACATACAGGGATACTAAAACGCTTATAACTGTATTTCATTTTTTCAAAAAAATTAATCAGAGACTACACACACACACACACACGGAGCCAAGAACATGTATATACATTTTAAGAAAGGAAAAAACTGTATTAAAATTGTAATACTCAATATATACCGATAACAAAAAATGAATACAAGTCACGTTTGACTTCTGCAATTACAAGAGGTGCTCAGAGTGGTTACCATCAGCGTAATTTTAATACAGTTTTTTCCTTTCCAAAGGAAAGGAAAATGTGTATACATTTTTGGGGGCACCCTCTGTGTGTGCGTGTGTGTGTGTGTGTGTGTGTGTGTAATCAAATTTCTAGAGATGAAAACAACATCTGTGATTAATGATTAGACATTGTAGAAGAAATGATTTGGGAATTTGAAGATACTACTATTGAAACTATGCAAAATAAACAATAGAAAGAATTAAAGCTAATATCACAAACATCAATAATCAGGAATAAGTGACATTAAAAAGAAAATAAGCTAATGTAATTAGCAATTTTATGCCATACCAAAAGAGATGTATGACACAGCGTTGTCATGATAGAGGATGATTTACGGCACACTTTAAAGCAAACAATCTCTCAATCATAGATCACAGCCAATTGCACTGAACAAGCTGAAACTTGTCACACATTGTCACTAAGGTGCTTCCCACCGCTTCCCATAGTGAAGATCCCTGCCTTTTCATTGGATGGCACTCGGCAACAGTGTTTACCATATTTTGTGATCATAACAGAATAGCTCAGTGTCACACATCGCTTCTGGTTTGGCAATTTCTGTCAAATAAAACATTATGGTGTATCCTCATCCACCTATTCACTGCATCTGGCACCGTGCGACTCCTAGCTCTTCTTCAAAATCAAAATGGTTCCGGACACCAAGGCAGCCATGACAACGCAACTAAAGACACGCAAGAAAGAGGACTTCCAGAACTTCAGAAAGTGGCAAGAATGATGGGATAAGTGTGTTCAAAGGAGGGGGAGTACTTTGAGGGGGATTAATGGTAACGTGTCTTTTATTGTAATAAATGTTTTAAATTTAAACATCCACCGTATTGTTTGATCACACCTCATACACTGAAAATGACAAAATACTAATAAAAGAAATAAAGAAGACACAAATAAATGAAAAGATATCAAATGTTAATGGATGAGAAGACAATATTGTTAAAATGTTCATATTACACAAAGAAAACTAAAGATTCAATGTAATCCCTATTAAAATCCTAATGGCATTTTTTACACAAAAGAAAAAAATCAATGCTAAAATTCATATGGAACCACAAAAGCCTTTGAATAACCAAAGCACTCTTGAGAAAGAACAAAGATGGAGGCATCAGACTTCCTGATTTCAAAAATATATTACAAAGCTACAGTAATTACAATAGTGTAATAGTGGGATAATAACACACATATCAATCAATGGAACACAATAGAGAGCCCTGAAATAAATCCATGCATATATGGTCAACTGATCTCCACTCAGGGCACCAAGAATACACAATGGTAAAAGTATAGTTTCTTCAACAAATGGTTTTGGGAAATTTGGATATCCACATGCAAAAGAATGAAATTGGACCTTCATTTTACATCATATACAAAAATCAACTCAAAATGAGGTGAAAAATTAAACCTAAGACCTGAAACTGTAAAACTTCTAGAAGAAAACAGGAGAAAATCTTCTTGACACTAGTCTTGGCAATGATATTTTTGGATGTAATACCAAAACGACAGGCAAGAAAAGCAAAAAAAAAATAAATAAATACAAGGGGGACTACATCAAACTAAAAAGCTTCTGCACAGGAAATGAAAACAACAATGTGAAAGGACGACCTACAAAATGAGAGAAAATATTTGTAAAAAAATGTATCTGATAAGGAGCTGATATTTGAAGCATATAGGGAACTCAAAAGAAACTCAATAGCAAAAAGAAATAAAATAACCTGATTTAAAAATGGACAAGGGACTTGAATAGGTATTTCCTCAAAGATGTACAGACAGCCAACAGGTATTATGAAAATATGTTCAATATCACTCATCAGGGAAATGCAAGTCAAAACCACTATGAGGTATCACCTCAAACCTGTCAGGATCACTATTACCAAAAAAAAAAAAAATGTTTTGTCAAGAATGAGGAAATATCAGAATCCTTAGACACTGTTGGTGGGAATGTAAAATAGTGCAGCCACTATGAGAAACAGTTTGGTGGTTCCTCAAAAGATTTAAACTAGGATTTACTGTATGATCCAACAATCCCACTTCTGGGGATATACTGGTATCGAAAAGAATTGAAATCAGGATCTTGAAGTGATACCTGCACTCTCACATTCACTGCAGCATTATTCACAATAGCCAAGACATGCAAATAACCTAAATGTCCACCAATAGATGAATGGATCAAGAAAATGTAATACACACACAAACAAATAATATTCCACTATATACCAGGTCTGACAATTAAGTTCGCAAACTTGTTGCAATGATGTTGCTCACTTTTTTTTGCTATCAGAGGGATTATTCATTGTACCAACTGGACAAACAGTTAACTAAGTTTACTATGAAAGTGCTGAAAAGGCTGTGTGAAAAAGTTAGGCAACCTGAACTTTTCACCAACAATTCATGGCTCTTGCATCACGACAATGCACCAGCTCACACAGCACTGTCTGTGAGGTAGGTTTTAGCCAGTAAACAAATAGCTGTATTGGAACACCCTCCCTACTCACCTGATCTGGCCCCCAATGACTTCTTTTCTTCACCTGAAGATAAAGGAAATATTGAAAGGAAGGCATTTTGATGACATTCAGGACATTGAGGGTAATATGACAACAACTATGATGGTCATTCCAGAAAAGAGTTCCAAAATTGCTTTGAAGGGTGGACTAGGGGCTGGCGGTGGTGCATAGCTTCCTAAGGGGAGTACTTTGAAGGTGACCGTGGTGATATTCAGCAATGAGGTATGTAGCACTTTTTCTAGGATGAGTTCACAAACTTGTCAGACCTCGTGTGTGTGTGTGTGTGTGTGTGTGTGCGTGTGTTTATATATATGGTGGTACACATGTATAATATTCTAATATACATATATATATATATGTATGAAAGAAAGAAAGAAAGAAATCTTTAAAAAGAAAGAAATCTTGCCATATGTGACAACATGGGTGAAACTATAGGACATAATGCTAAGAGAAATAAGCCAATCACAGAAAAACAAATACTGCATTAGTTATTCAAAATAGTCAAACTCATAGACAGAGAGTAGGATGGTGGTTGCCAGGGCTAGAGGGAAGGAAAAGTGGGGAGTGTCTGTTACATAGGCATAAAATTTCAGTTATGCAAGATTACTAAATTCTAGAGATATGACATACAATATTGTGACTATAGTTAATACTGTACTATGCACTTCAAAAGTTGTTAAGAGGGTCTCATGTTAAGTATTCTTACCACAAGATTTTAAAAAAAGAAAGAAAACTAAAGACCAATATCCTTCCTGAACACAGATTCTAAATTAAAATTTTAATCTAAATTTTAGCATATTAAATCTAATGATATGTAAAATGGATATTATATCATGATAGTGTGGGGTTTAACCCAGGAATTTAGACTGTTTAACACTTGCAAATCAATATAAGTCATCCTTTTAAAACAAAAAAGACTGTTTTTAAACCATTTGTTTTTGACCAATTCCAACAACAGTTGACAAGTTCCAACATTTATTCTTGATTAAACCCTCAATAAACTAGGAATAGAAGAAGGGAACTTCCACAATCACATAAAAGGTATCTATTTAAAAAAATGAAAAAGTCTACAGTTTTCATTTTGATTGTGAAATGTATAATGAAACTAATTTTACCACAGGCTAATTGACACAAACAACTATTAAGTGCCTACGGCTGATTTCTGTTCACAAAAACATCACCAAACTTCTAAATAAAGATCCAAAACACTTCTAATATTAAACACTGAAATAAATGTGAGCTCTGCATACCATTAAGAAAGATGCACAAAAACAAGTAAGACAACTGTTTTCCAACCCACTGATTCCAGGTCAGGGTGAGGGTGGTGGGAGCCTCTCCTGGCATCCCAGGCGCAGGGGGGAACTCAGCCGAGACAGGGCACCCTTCCATCTCAGGGTTACTCACACTCACACTCACTCATACTGGGACAATGTAAACACTCCTCACCTGTACGTCTCTGGGATGTCAGAGGAAACCAGAGCCCACAGAGAAAACCCACACAGACATGGGGAGAACATGCAGACTCCACACAGACAATGGCCCCGCCAGGAAGCAATTATTTGTTTTTCTTACCAACACTGTAAGGAAAGTAGGTTGAACAAAAGGGTGTTATTGGAGGACCTACTGTACACCCAGCAGTAGCCCAGCTTTGCAAAACAGCGCTCTAAATTCTCCATCTTAATTCATCTGCTCTCACACCTTGTTTGCCACACCTGAAACAGCAAACTAGTAGATACTCACATGTCCTTTACTAACTTCAGCTGTTCTTCCAACTTTCTACGTCAGCTTCAGCCTGGAATTGGGCCTCGGTGACCGGCCAACGCGCGCACGTTGGGGGCCAGCCCACTGCACAGTCTTGCATCTTCCTTCTTTGCTGCCCTGCGCTTGCGCAGTTCCTCCAACAAGCAGGTGAGACCACCTGGCATTTCCAGGTGTGTTCCGTCTTCCCGCGAGGTTCACAAGCTTGAATAGACCAGCCACCTCACCCCACATCCGGGTGAATGGCCAACTCAGGATTTCCCGATGTGGATTTCTCTTTGCCAAGACCCAGTTCTTCAGTCTCCCAGCTAGCTCACCAGTTGTTGGTTCACTCTGACTCCTGGACACAGAGGAAGAGGAGAGACCTAAGCAAAAGGCAGACCACTCCAAATCAGTAGGTGGTAGTTTTAATAAGCAAGGGAACTTACTTACAAAGCTTGTTCTGGGCGGCCAATGGATGAGTAGATCGCCACACCCACTTGTCAGAAATGTCAAAGTTTATGTAGTGTCCTTAATGAGGTTCAGTCACATATAACATCCAGGTGGTCTCAATAATACATTACTACAAGGCTGTGTCCTTGAGGTAGCCTCTAGTGCTGAGAAGGCAAGCAGAATGCACATTCCAAGGACAGAGAAGGCAGATGTGAAGAGCCTCCAATTGCCCAACTGACCTAGTCAAGCTCCTGTGTCAACCAGGAATCACTTCCTCTGGATGATCTCCGGCAGCTGTTAATCCATGAAATAACATATGAGACCTGACAAGTAAGTTCATGAACTTGTTGCAACGTTGTTGCTAACCGTTTTTGATACCAGAGGGAATACTCATTATGAATTTGTACCAACTGGACAGTTAACCAAGTTTATTATTTGGAAGTGCTGAAAAGGCTGCATGAAAAAGTCAGATGACCTGAACTTTTCACCAACAATTCATGGCTCTTGCATCACGACAATGCACCAGCTCACACAGCACTGTCTGTAAGGGAGTTTTTAGCCATTAACAAATAACTGTATTGGAACACCCTCCCTAGTCACCTGATCTGGCCCCCAGTGACTTCTTTCTTTACCCAAAGAGAAAAGAAATATTGAAAGGAAGACATTTTGATGACATTCAAGACAACAAGGGTACTATGATGACAGCTCTGATGGCCATTCCAGAAAAAGAGTTCCAAAATTGCTTTGAAGGGTGGACGAGGTGCTGCCGTCGGTGCATAGCTGCCCAAGAGGAGTACTTGGAAGGTGACCATAGTGATATTCAGCAATGAGGTACGTAGCACTTTTTCTAGGATGATTTTGAGAACTTAATTGTCAGACCTCACATATGAAATATAAAATAAAGATGCTGAGTTCGAGAAACCAGATAAATTATATATATTCACACTGTATGATTCCATGTGTATAAAATTCCAGAAAAGGCAAAACAATGTATAGTGTCAGAAAGCAGACTAATGGTTGACTGGGCATGGAGGTGAGATATGAGGAAGGGTGGGGGACAGAGAGAAGTGGGAAGGAGAAATAACATAGGGGCATGAAGAAACGTTTTTGGGGTGATGGATATGCGTGTTTCTTGATTGATTGCATGGGTATATGTGTATGTCAAAAGAATCAGGTTGTTCACTTTAAATATGTTCAGTTTATTGAATGTATAATTCTTCAACAGAGCTATTGTTTAAAAAAATATGAAAAGACCAATTTTTCACCAAATAAGTAACCACTATTATGGACTATTTTGCTTAGTGCTTTCCCATTTTTTTCATCACAACAATTCAGAGAGCTGGATATTCTGATTGTTTTAATTATACTATTGTTATATTATTATTATTATTATTATATTATTGTTTTCACATAATATGTGATGAAATTGGAGGTCAAGGACATTACTTTGCCCAATGTCAGATAACCTTTGTCAGCAAACATCACGTGGAATTCCTTGCCAGTAAATGAAACAAAGGACAAACCTGATTTCATTACAGTGGTCCTCAAACATTTCATTCTTGTCTCCTCACTATCCAATTCTGCAACTCTAAGAGATTCTTACTAAATTCAAGAGTACCTATCACTCTCAATTCCCAATCTCCCAGAAATGTGAGATGAGGACGTCACAGTCTACACTGTCCAATGCCCTAGCCACTTGCCCTTTATGCTACTGAGCGCTTGAAATGTGGCTCATCTGAATTGAGGTGTGGTGTAAGATACAGCCCAGATTTTGAAGACAAATATTTCATCAATATTTTTCATATTGAATACGTGTTGAAATTATTATATTTGGGACATTTTGGGTTAAATAACATATAGTATCCACTAATTTCACCTGTTTATTTTTAGTTATAGGTGGTTCCTAGAAAATTTTAAATTATGTGTGTTGCATTACATTTCTATTGGATAGTACTGATCTAAATCCTACTGAGGAAAAATGATGCTATGCTTTTTATTATGGCAATTTCAGAAAAATAATAAACTTGTATTTTAATAATGGTGCTGTCTAGCTTCAGGTTTGTAAAAAGGTGGAGGGCCCGAGGTAGGATGCCCCTGAGAGAATATAAGGAGATACGAGAAGAAAAATGGACCCAGGCAGGGTAGCAGATGGTGATTAGAAAGATAAACGGGAACAGCTGATTGTGAACTCAAAGTAGATGGTGGAAAATATTCAACCCAAATTCTAAGATCAGTTTTCTAAGTCAGAGCTTGTGCTGAAATGTGCATTGGGGTACAATGCAGTGCTATTGTATTGATGCAGCAAGCTCCGGTGTATGTTGGTGGCAGTCATGAAAGATGAGCCAACCCAGAGTTGTCTTGGCCCAATAAAGGACTTACTTATCTGTGTTTCTATGACTAAGGCAGTTTTGGGGGCAACAGCTGTAGTTTTTGACTCTGGATTAAAATCTTGATCTCTTCAAAGGTTTTGCCTCATGCTGGCCTCTTGTGACCCTATTCCTCTCCCTTTTGCTTCTTAGTTCTCAGTCAACTAGAGCTCTGCCACATTGTTTGGGTTCACATGAGTGTCAATGAATCTTGAAGCCCTTCTTGGGCCTAGTGCACTAACTCTTCGTAAGTCATGCTTGAGCCCCATTGGATTGGCAGAATTGCTACAGCCAGGACTTGGGAGGTAGTACTCAGTTCTCATCACTTATATTACTGATTCATTTGTAACTCTTTTTTTTTTTTTTTGTTGAGAGCCCACTGGCCCATGTGGGAATCGAACCGGCAGCCTTCAGAGTTAGGAGCATAGAGCTCCAACCGCCTGTGCCACCTGGCCGGCCCCTCATCACTTATATTAAATCCATCTCATGTAAAATACTGTTGAAATTGCAAAGCATGACTAATGTCACAAAAGGCAGAGCCAAGTCTTGAGTAAAATGTGCTCCCCCAGACATTTTCCTCTGGAATGCCTGATGGTGCCATGCTAACCACCTCCCTTGGTGTAATTTTTCCATCTTGATGGATATTTTCCTGTAGTAGCTGTTAAGGATTCAATACATAGCATCTTTTTTAAATCACCTTCTGAATTTGGAATCAATGGGAAAACAGACCCAGGAGTCAGACAGATGATAACAAAATGAAGCTTTAAGATTAGAAACCCAATACAAATGGCAAATAGACATATGAAAAAATGCTCAACATCACTAATCATCAGAGAAATGAAAATAAAAACCACAATGAGATATCACTTTACCCCAGTCAGAATGGCTATCATCAACAAGACAAATAGTGTTTGTTTGTTTTTAAGGAGGGCACAGCTCACAGTGGCCAATGTAGGGATTGAACCGGCAACCTTGGTGTTATCAGCACCACGCTCTAACCAACGGAGCTAACCGGCCACCCCCAACAAGACAAACAGTAATAAGTGTTGGAGAGGCTGTGGAGAAAAAGGAACCCTCATACACTGTTGGTAGGAATGCAGACTGGTGCAGCCATTATGGAAGGCAGTGTGGAGGTTCCTCAAAAAATTACGAATAGTATTACCATATGACCCAGCAATCCCTCTCCTAGGTATCTACCCAAAAAATCTGAAAACATTTATACATAAAGACACGTGTGCTCCAATGTTCATTACAGCTTTGTTTACAGTGGCCAAGACATGGAAACAACCAAAATGTCCTTCGATAGATGAATGGATAAAGAAGTTGTGGTATATATACACAATGGAATATTATTCGGCAGTAAGAAAAGATGAAATAGGACCATTTGTGACAACATGGATGGATCTTGAGAGTATAATGCTAAGCGAAATAAGTCAGACAGAAAAAGCAGAGAACCCTATGATTTTATTGATATGTGGTATATAAACCAAAAACAACAAAAGAACAAGACAAACAAATGAGAAACAAAAACTCATAGACATAGACAATAGTTTAGTGGTTACCAGAGGGTAAGGGGGGTGGGGGATGGGAGATGAGGCTAAGGGGGATCAAATATATAGTGATGGAAGGAGAACTGACTCTGGGTGGTGAACACACAATGGGATTTATAGATGATGTAATACAGAATTGTACACCTGAAATCTATATAATTTTACTAACAATTGTCACCCCAATAAATTTTAAAAAATGATTAGAAACCCAGAAGTCTCCCTAATCCTTTATCTCTGAATGAGAGACACACCTATCCAGTTACCATTACCATGTTTCCCCGAAAATAAGACCTAGCTGGACAATCAGCTCTAATGTGTCTTTTGGAGCAAAAATTAATATAAGACCCAGTCTTATATTATACAAGACCTGGTATTATATTATATTTATTATATTATATTATATTATACTATATTATATTATATTATTTTATTTTATACCTGGTATTATATTATATTACACCCAGTCTTACATCATAGTAAAATAAGACCGGGTCTTATATTAATTTTTGCTCCAAAAGAAGCATTAGAGCTGATTGTCCGGCTAGGTCTTATTTTCGGGGAAACATGGTAGAGCTGGACAGCAAAGGCCCATTCCAAGCGGAGTGCATGAATGAGCAGACCAGAGTGCAAACATCCTGTGGTTCCCCCAAAGAAGGAGAATCCAACAAGATACTAAGATGAGCAAGCTCAGTAATGTCAACCAAATTCTAATTGAATAAGCCTGCAGGAGTGAGGCGGCAAGAAGTTACTCTAGCAGAAATCCCTCGTGGAGACATGAGGCCAGGAAAGCAGACACGCCTTCCCTCACCCCACCACTACATGAATGTGTATATCTGCATATTGTCAAAGATGTGACAAGTTTTTATAAACATATTTTTTAGTACTTAGCATATAGACCTGTAGAGTGTGTTTTCTTTTGTGCAAATTTCATTTGTTTATTCCACAAATAGCTGATCAGTGCCTGTTACAGGATAGGACACAGTTCTAGGAGCTACTAGGTGAGGAAACAGACAAAAATCCTGCCTTCATAGTGCTTATATTTTAGCAAGGATGATTGAAAAAATAAGTGAGCAATTAACTAAAACATTATACTGCAGATGGTGATAAGTGCTACCAAGAAAAAGAAAGCAAACGAGGGGTGCGCATAGAAGTTATAATATCAAATAGAGTGATTAGGTGACCCTGTGAAGGTGACATTAGAATAAGGGCCTGATGTTGATAAGAGAGTGGGCCTGCAAATATCTGGAGGAAAGTGCTCCAAACGGAGTAAACAGCGAGTGCAAAGTTCCCGTAGACAGTTGCCTACAAGCTGGAGGAAAAGCAAGAGGCCAGGTAGAGTGGCTGAAACAGAATGAGTGAGGCAAGTTCATACATAATCTCTGTCTTCAGGGTTAATTCATGTTCCTGGCATGTTACTCCTGCCTTTTCTGTTTGTTTGAAAGTTCAGGCTTAACAGTTCTATGACAGCTCTGGGGTTCCCATCTCTAACGTTCCTCCATACCGCATACAAACTATACACAAGCCATACGAGTATGTACATTCCTGCTTGCAGTTCTGAATCTGCCTTCCTTCCCTTAAAGCCCAAAACCTCCTGGAGGGCGGAGAGTTTCTCTGAATCCATCAGGTACCTAGCATACCCCTTTCACAAAGCAATTTCTCCACATATGTTTGGTGAATGATACTCTTTGACTGTTGCCTCAAGCACTTCCATGAAAATCCTGCTTCCAGAACTCTCTTCAATATTGAGTATGGGTTTTCCCAGCAGCAGTGGTTTCCTTTAGAACACAAGGTTGACCATTGGAATATTTAGTCCGTACTTAGCACAGAACTTTTTGCTATTTAGTTGCTGGATGTGTATACATTAATGTCATATTTCCTATACCCCACCATCCCCCATTGAGTTCACACTATTTATTGAGGGTGTGTCATAATGTCTCAATGAATCAAATAGACCCCTGTCCTCTGGAGCTTATATTCTAAAGGATAACACCTTTAAGGTGGGACACTGTGTTGTCGTTATTCTCAGAGTGATTCCTTTAGCCTAAAGTGCTCCATAAAAATATGCAAATCTTGAGATAAGTCAGAAAGCAGAATTTTGTAGAACAACAAAAAAAATGTGTTCATCTGTTTTACTTTCTAAATGACTCAAAGAGACTAATCAGAATAGAGAGGAGTATTTATCTCAATGCCTTTCTCTCAAGCATACTCAAGGTCCATTTATTTCCAAGGTGACACTTCCACCTGTGATAACTAAAACTCTATATTGTGAAAACATGGTGGCAAAATGCTAGATGGGTCTAATTCTCTCCTTACATGGTAAATCTCTAAAACTATTGAGGGTGGGAGTTTAAGATGTGCGACGAGTTTTAGGCTTATGTGGGAAATGATTCAACGTGACTGTTTAATAAATTACCTTGCTAGTAAACCATAAGCCAAAACCCCTCAAAATATCAATATATCAAAATCTTCTATAATGTTATCAGGAGAAGATGGATTTTGGGAATTTTCCTAAAGTGCTTGGATTAATATTATCTTTTTGTAGTCTAGGAAATTTTGCTAACAGCCCTGCTGATTTTCCATTAAGGGTACAGTGAGATGGAGAGCGTGGCACACTGCTTTCATTCCTAGATCAACAGTGAAGAAGACAGATTTGTAGTTTTTATCAGCATTAGCAGGGCTAAGCACATTTGTTCACAGGTGTTAGGAATTACCACTTGAATGAAAAGCTGGGAAGGGAAATACTAGTATTTGTCTAGTGAAAATATAACAAGTACATACACAGTCCACACCTTCGAATATAGTATTATACATTATCTATTTTAAGCCACATTGGAAAAAAGTTTGGCCTCTTCTTTCCTTGAGTTCCTTTCTTACATTCAATTAGCACAATTAAATCCTTACGATGATCGTTATCGACAGGATGATAGCATTTCGTATCAGCAACAACCTTTTCATTATCAATTTGGTGTGGAGACTGTGAGATCTGTCTCGATTTTTAAAAACTAGAAAATGGAACTTGTGACAGTGGCATATAAAGTTCTTTGACAGACTTACAATTAGGACTCAAGGCACCTAATTGCAACATCTTCGTTTAGTCTCTAGAGATTTGAACAGTATCTGCTCGGTTTGTTCCGTTGATTCTTTGGGGACCAAATTTGCTGAAAAAAGGCAGCCTAAGGAAGGGTTAACCATAGACATAGTAGTTTTGCAAATCCACTGGCCTTGTAATGTGGGGAAAATCCCCCACCAAACGTTACACACAACAACTCGCTTATAATTTGTTGGAAAATTTATCATAAAATTGTGCATCAGATTCAATTGTTCATTTGGCTTATTGACCTTCAAGAACAATGCATTTTTGTCAGACATTTTGTCAGACACTGTCAGAAAGTCAAAAAACATTTCTATTGGTTTACAGGTTTTCCTGGAAGATGGGACCACTAGTGTGTCTGTGAATTTTTCAAAGAAAATACACTACTTGGAAAATGAATAAAATATGAATTTAAAATTCATCACATCCCCTAACAATGAAGAGGTTTGGCATAAATACTACTCTCACCTCTGCCCATTGTACCTACAGTGCTATAGATATGGTTGAACGTATGGTATATGATGTCACCCACTGTTCTCATTCCCCCTTCACTCTGAGATATGCAGACCAGACCCCATCAGCATTTCGAAGGAGGATAATATAATTATGTCGATTTACTGAATTTTGATGTGTGAAAAATGAATTAGGTAGCACTTTCCTGGCAATAGGAGTATATGCAAACAATGTTATTGAGTGAACATTATGAGTTAATTTAACCTAATTGTTACAGTAGATAAATATTACTGAGTTTTTCAATTTTCATCCATCCACCAGAACAATCATCATTGAATAAATATGATTTTAATCAGGATCAAGTCTGAATTATAAATTTATTTCTAGTCTAGATTTTATTTTTTTTAAAAATATTTACTCCACTTAAGTTATAGATATTACCTGTTGTTTGGAGTGAAGATTTTACAAAGCCATTTCAGACCTGTGCAGCTTAAGGTTTCTAATAACCCGAAAGGGAGTGGGGCTGGAATCTCAAATGTTTTCTTCCAAGATGGGTGTGCAACCCCTGTGCATGCCTGAGTGGCATGTGTTTTGTGATTTTGCCAGCCATCACTATTTCTACTTTTCCCCATTCCCTTGGCTCCTGCTGGAAGAGCTGTAGCATGTAGTAGGCTGCCCTGGATGATAGCTGCTATAAGGACCACCAACCCTCTTATAACCCCACTCTAGTTTTCAAGGTGGTAAATGGGGCTCCCTACAACTGAGTTCCTGCTGGTCCTTTGTAGAAGTTGGCTGTTCATCATTTCCTGGAGATGCTGGGGTTTTCCTGACTCCCTTCCCCAGTGAGGTCATGTTGTGCCATGTCCCCTGCCACTCTGTTCCCATTCCTAATCCCTGCATTTTTTTTTTAACCCTGCTGAGACTGGGTGGGCAATACTTTGAAAGCAAAGACCCTCTTTGTCCTGCTCTTAAAACCTGGACCAGAGCCAGCTCCAAGCAAGTCTCAAGCATGCCTTTCTTAACCCTTTGTTAACCTCCTAACAGAAGACCCGCAAGGCCCATCTTACCCACGCCAGAGGAAGAAAAAAGAGGAAGATGAAGAAAGGAAGGAAACTTGCCCCCACCCTTGCTGAAGGCTTTGCAGTGTGTGACCTTGACAGATATCAGAGCTGTTTCTCCAAGAATTCTGGGGTGGGGTTAAAAGAATGGCAGAAAAAGGGAAGGATGTGCTTGAAATAAATTGATGAAGTGGCAGAATTATAATCTTCCCTTAATATTTGTATACAGAACGTTTGTCCCTAGTGCTTTTCAGAAAACTGTTGTTAAGATACAGACGAAGCAGTAATGACCCAGTCACTCAATAAAAATGTGTCCTGTGCAAGGGACACGTCCTGTGCAAGGACACATGCACGACTGACAGGCACAGGAAGAACCACACTAGGCGTCTACCCTTGGGCAGCTGTGGGATCCCAATGACGTGACATCCCCTGCTAGGGAGATCCAATGGCATGACATTGATGACATGAACATCAGTCATGACAATGTGAGCTTCTGAATGATGAGCACTGTGAGAAGATCATCTAGCTATGCAACACAGGAGTCAAAGAAATTGCTTTCTCCTTAGGAAGAATTATTTCCTATGCTGTGATGTCCAAGGTGATCACCTGGCCTCCTAAGGATAAGATGTGCCCTTGGTGATGTTTTTTTTCTAGCTGTAGGCATGAGTACCTATTGTCTTTTAAATTTGACAGCAGGCCTTTCCAAATGGCTGGACCAGTAGCAGGGGTGCAGGTTGTGGTTATGAAAGGGAATAATCTTCATTAGTAATTTATCGACAGTAGTGACTAGTTAGTATCTGCCTGTTCCATAGGTTATAAGTATTTCAATAGTCCCACTTGGAAATATAAAGAAGCCTATTCTCAGACTGACAACATTACACTATATTTCATATCGTATATAGCACACTCCAAAGCAACCTGAGCAAAATAACAAATAACAATGGTAACACGTAACTGAATGCTTACATTTACAATTCATCATTTACAAAGTTTGTGTGACTATCTCAGCTCTTTACAACAACTCCATAAAATAAATAAAATAACCCTCATTTTTATAGATGAATAAACTGTGGTTCCAAGAAATTCAGAGGTTTGTCTAGAGCAGTGGTTTGTCAGCCAGGGTGACTTTACTCCCTAGGGAACATTTTGCAATGTCTAGAGACCTTTTAGGTTGTTACAGCTAGAGGGTTTGGGGGTGCGGGGAGGCTCGTACTGGCATGTGGTGGGTAGAAACCAGGGATGCTGCTAAAACATTCTGTAATATAATTACATGCTGTAATACAGTTCTTTCACAGCACAGAGTTAGCCAGCCCCAATGTCAGTAGCACTAAGGTTAAGAAAACCTAGTCTGGGAGCACACAGTTGGTAAGATCTGAATCCAGATTTCTTCTCCTCCTCCTCCTCCTCCTCCTTCTCCTCCTTCCTCCTCCTCCTCCTCCTCCTCTTCTTCTTCTTCTCCTTCTTCTTCTCCTTCTCCTTCTTTTCCTTATTCTTCTTTTCCTTCTCCTCCTCCTCCTCCTCCTCCTCCTCCTCCTCCTCCTCCTCCTTCTCCTTCTCCTCTAAATAAATTTTATTGGGGAATATTGGGGGTAGTATGTTTCTCCAGGGCCCTTCAGCTCCAAGTCGTTGTCCTTCAATCTCATTGTGGAGGGCATAGCTCAGCTCCGAGTCCAGTCGCCATTTTCAATCTTTAGTTGCAGGGGCACAGCCCACCATCCCATGTGGGAATTGAGACGGCAACCTTGTTGTTGAGAGCTCAGTTCACTGGCCCATGTGGGAATCGAACAGGCAACCCTGTGCTTCAGAGCTCGCACTCTAACCAACTGAGCCATCTGGCTGCCCCTAGGTTCATTATTCTTAATCCTGTCTTTTTTCTATTACCCTCAAAGTGAGTTTTCATCTTGAATAAATAGGGAAGCATAGTCTATCACATTTTATATTATGCTCATTGTTGCTTTTCTTATTCCTGAGCTCCTGGGAAAGGGTTGAAAGTATACCTTTAGTAGAAGAGGAAATGTTACTATAGTATAAAATCGTTGTCAGGGATAATGGAAAAGCTTTCAACATAATTCCTGCCCCTCCAGTTCCCTAGACTACATTTCCAACTTCATCGAATTCTGTATCTGCAATTACAAGTTTTTGGAATATAAAGGGTGATAAAATTTTACTGTATTTCCCCAGTTCTAAAACAGATAGACAACATCTAGAACCGTGCAGGAGAGATGAGAGGCAGGAATAAATGATTGATTAACATGTGTGTGAGTTCTCAATTATCAATGGTAATGGCCCGTGGATGTAACGTGGATTTGCCAAAGCTACTGATAACCCTAAAGGCATTTTTATTGAGATTTGGAATACAAAACAGTTTTTAAAGGTGAGTCATCTATCTAATAATTACTTTAAATTTGAGAAAAGCTACTATAGCAGTTATTTTTAATTCCCTAAATACATTTCACTCTGAGGCAGTCTTATATTAATTTTTGCTCCAAAAGACGCATTAGAGCTGATGGTCCGGCTTGGTAGCAGGGGTTGCCAACAAAGATTAAAAACTGGAAAAGTAAGGATTGGCTAAAAAAGCTGCAGTACAGGCAGGGCATAGCCAGGGACAGCAGAGTTTAAGGTCATGCAACCCAGAGCCAGACAGCCTGAGTTTCCATCTGGCTCTGCATACATGTACCAATTAACTTTATGATTGTTAGCAAGTTACTTAATTTCTCTGTACCTCAGTTTACTCAATTATAAAATGGGAGTGTACATAGTACCTACCTCACAGGGTATTCCTGTGTGTGTAATGTGCCTGGCTGTAATTTTAAAGTGTGCCTGGTACATAATAAGTGTGATCGTGCTATATGTTTTCTGTATTATGAACAGCTTGTCACCTAGGATGAGGTAGGCAATTTGAGTGGGTTCAGAGAGCCCCTGAGAAGATGGGATCTTACTGGCTCCTTCCTTTCTGAGTAACGTGGTTAGAATCTCTCTGTCTGCTGTGTTAGCATGGTCTTGTCTGTCTATCAGCAGGATTATGCTCCAGGGTTCCTAAAGAGAAATATTTCCCCAGTGAAGAGGAGCCTGGCTGGGTGGCACAGCCTCCAGAGTGATCTGAGAATCCATGGGGATGGCCACATCTGGTCCAGGTATAGCTGAGGTCAGAAGTTCACTTGGACCAGCGTCTTTGGCCCAGAAGTCACACATGTGAGTGTGGATAAAGTGGATAATGCTGGAGTCCCCATGCAGGCCAGGACTGTGGTTACTGAGGGATCTCACCAGCAAGCATTGCTGCGGCTGTGGACGACACCATCAGTTTGCACAGGACCAGCTGGCATAGTGACACTAGGATAGTCCCAAAAATCCCAGCAGGAAAAAATTGGTCTTGCCAGTTCTCTCTCCTCTTGCTTTTTGGAAGCAAAATGGATCCCATGGACTGAATACCCAGCGTATAAAAATGATCTGGAAAAGTGGTACTTACTGAGTTGATCAACACAGATGTATATGTTAAGTGTAGATATATTAATCAGAGGTAGAGGAGAAGATAACTGGAAAGATAGGTAAATCAAGATGGTTTAACTCCAAGAAATGGTTTCACCTTACCACACATTTGAAACTCTAGCAGTTGCAGAATAAATGCAACTATTTCACATTGGTGACAAAATCTGTATGTGTGTGTGTGTTGTGTGCCTACACACATGCAACTCAAAGTATGGTTTCAAGCCAACCAAAATCAGTACCAGTTAATCACCTGGCTGCTTGAAAAGTTATGTGTCCAGCTGCATGCTCGTCATGTTTAACATCTAGCTTTCTGGGGGGTAGGCATGAGATAGGAGAGTCCTGGTTTTTAGAATCTATTGACTGCAGTGGTATAAATGCTCCCATCTGGCTGATTGTAAGTTTTCCATGTGACATCACCGAACATGGAGTTGGGAAGAATGTGCACAATTGTCTCTCCTGAGCTAGAGCAAGCTGGCTCCCACGGACCATTGCATCGGTCCTGTCACTCCCCAGAGTTGCTGCATCACCACTTCTGGGACTGAAGCTCAGGAGTACGAGTTTTAACAAGCCGCCCAGATGATATGAAAGTTTGCAAAGCACTGGTAAATCATCATGGAAGTCAGCAGGCTCCTAGGTTTCCTGCAGAGGTGAAAGTACAGTCCATGAGAACACCCAAATTAGCAACTTTGTTGAAGTCACAAATTATGCATGCAGAGGGAATATGTACTGTGATCAGAAAATGTATCAGGTTTCAAGGCAGAAAGGCAGACTAAACAATACATATGAAGAGAAAGCAGCCACAGAAGCAGTTAAACATGGAAGCAATGAAAATGGAATTCACCAGTAGTGCAATCCTAGAATACCTGATGAAATTGCTCAAAAGTTTCTTGTGCGTTAGCTGAGAAATAAATACAAAAATTAATATTTATCAAATTCTAACAGTAGAACTATACAACCTTAATGCAATCTGTAAATGGCTAAAACAGCATATGATACAATTTGTCACTAACTAAAAACAGATTAAAGAATTCAGTCAATAAAATTCAGGTCTCCAAAATATGCTGGGGAGAAACAAATTTTTTATTTTATTTTATTTTATTTAAATTTATTTATTGGGGTGACAATTGTTAATGAAATTACATAATTTCAGGTGTACAATTCTGTATTACATCAACTATAAATTCCATTGTGTGTTCACCACCCAGAGTCAGTTCTCCTTCCATCACCATATATTTGATCCCCCTTACTCTCATCTCCCTCCCCCCACCCCCTTACCCTCTGGTAACCACTAAACTATTGTCTGTGTCTATGAGTTTTTGTTTCTCATTTGTTTGTCTTGTTTTTGGTTTATATACCACATATCAGTGAAATCATAGGGTTCTCTGCTTTTTCTGTCTGACTTATTTCGCTTAGCATTATACTCTCAAGATCCATCCATGTTGTCACAAATGTTCCTATATCATCTTTCCTTAACGCCGAATAGTATTCCATTGTGTATATGTACCACAACTTCTTTATCCATTCGTCTATTGAAGGACATTTTGGTTGTTTCCATGTCTTGGCCACCGTAAACAAAGCTGCAATGAACATTGGAGTACACGTGTCTCTATAGAGAAATGCTTTCAAATTTTTTGGGTAGATACCCAGGAGAGCGATTGCTGGGTCCTTTGGTAATTCTATTCGTAATTTCTTGAGGAACCTCCACACTGCCTTCCATAGCGGCTGCACCAGTCTGCATTCCCACCAACAGTGTGTGAGGGTTCCTTTTTCTCCACAGCCTCTCCAACACTTGTTGCTATTTGTCTTGTTGATGATAGCCATTCTGACTGGGGTGAGGTGATATCTCATTGTGGTTTTTATTTGCATTTCTCTGATGATTAGTGATGTTGAGCATTTTTTCAAGTCTATTTGCAATTTGTATGTCCTCTTTGGAGAAATGTCTCTTCAGGTCCTCTGCCCATTTTTCAGTTGGGTTGTTTGTTTTTTTGTTGTTGAGTTTCATGAGTTCCTTGTATATTTTGGATATTAGACCCTTATCGGAGGAACTGTTTGCAAAAATCTTCTCCCATTCAGTCGGTTGCCTCTTTATTTTGTCGATGGTTTCTTTTGCTGTGCAGAAACTTTTAAGTTTCATATAGTCCCATTTGTTTATTTTAGCTTTTACTTCCATTGCCTTTGGAGTCAAATTCATAAAATGCTCTTTGAACCCAAGGTTCATAAGTTTAGTACCTATGGTTTCTTCTATGCAGTTTATTGTGTCAGGTCTTATGCTTAAATCTTTGATCCATTTTGAATTAATTTTGGTACATGGTGACAGATAACAGTCCAGTTTCATTCTTTTGCACATGGCTATCCAATTCTCCCAGCACCATTTATTGAAGAGGCTGTCTTTCCTCCATTGTATGTTTTTAGCTTCTTTGTCAAAAATTATCTGTCCATATTTATGTGGTTTTATTTCTGGGTTCTCAATTCTATTCCATTGGTCTATGTGTCTGTTTTTCTGCCAATACCATGCTGTTTTGATTATTGTAGCCCTGTAGTACAGGCAGTGTGATACCTCCAGCATTGTTCTTTTTTCTTAAGATTGCTTTGGCTATTCGGGGTCTTTTGTGGTTCCAAACAAATCTGATAATTTTTTGTTCTATTTCTTTAAAAAATGCCATTGGGATTTTGATGGGGATTGCATTAAATCTGTATATTGCTTTGGGTAATATGGCCATTTTAACTATGTTGATTCTTCCAATCCATGAGCACAGAATGTCTTTCCATTTCTTTGTGTCTTCTTCAATTTCTTTCAAAAATGTCTTATAGTTTTCAGCATATAAATCCTTCACATCCTTGGTTAAGTTTATTCCTAGGTATTTTATTATTTTTGCTGCAATTGCAAAGGGAATTGTTTTTTGTGTTTCTTTTTCTGAGATTTCATTGTTAGTATATAAGAATGCAATGGACTTTTGTACGTTGATTTTGTAGCCAGCAACTTTACTGTATTCATCGATTGTTTCTAATAGCTTTTTGGTGGAGTCTTTAGGGTTTTCTATATATAGCATCATGTCATCTGCAAAGAGTGATATTTTAACTTCTTCATTCCCAATTTGGATGCCTTTTATTGCTTTCTCTTGCCTGATGGCTCTGGTAAGGACTTCCAACATTATGTTGAAAAGCAGAGGTGATAGGGGACAACCTTGTCATGTTCCTGAACGTAGAGCAAAGGGCTTCAGCTTTTCACCATTAATTATGAGATTAGCTGAGGGCTTGTCATAGATGGCCTTTATTATGTTAAGGTATTTTCCTTCTATACCTATTTTATTGAGTGTTTTAATCATAAATGGATGTTGTATCTTGTCAAATGCTTTTTCTGCATCAATTGATATAATCATATGATTTTTGTTCTTTATTTTGTTTATGTGCTGTATCACATTGATGGATTTGCGGATGTTGAACCATCCTTGTGCCCCAGGTATGAACCCCACTTGGTCGTGATGAATAATCTTTTTAATGCATTGTTTTATTCGATTTACTAAAATTTTGTTTAGGATTTTTGCATCAGTATTCATCAGAGATATAGGTCTGTAGTTTTCTTTTTTTGTGTTGTCCTTACCAGGTTTTGGTATCAGGGTAATGTTGGCCTCATAAAATGAGTTAGGGAGTACTGACTCTTCTTCAATTTTTTGGAAGAGTTTGAGCAGGATTGGTATTAGATCCTGTTTGAAGGTTTGGTAGAATTCACTAGTGAAGCCATCTGGTCCCGGACTTTTGCTTTTGGGAAGGTTTTGGATGATTGATTCAATTTCTTTACTGGTGATTGGTCTGTTTAGATTTTCCAGTTCTTCATGGCTCAGCCTTGGAAGGCTATATGTTTCTAAGAACTTGTCCGTTTCTTCTAGGTTATTGAATTTGGTGGCATAAAGTCCTTTATAGTATTCTTCAATGATTTTTTGTATTTCTGTGGTGTCCGTGATAACTTCCCCTTTTTCATTTCTGATTTTGTTAATTAGTGTCTTCTCTCTTTTTATCTTAGTGAGTCTAGCCAAGGGTTTGTCGATTTTGTTAATCTTTTCAAAGAACCAGCTTTTTGTCACATTAATTTTTTCTATTGTCTTTTTGTTCTCTATTTCATTAAGCTCTGCTCTGATTTTTGTTATTTCCTTTCTTCTACTGACCTTGGGTTTCACTTGTTCTTCTTTTTCTAGTTCTTTGAGGTGTAACATGAGGTTATTTATTTGGGATTTTTCTTGTTTCTTGAGATAGGCCTGTAATGATATAAATTTCCCTCTTAAAACTGCTTTCGCGGCATCCCAAAAATTTTGGTAGGATGTATTTTCATTGTCATTTGTTTCTATGCATCTTTTGATCTCTCCTCTAATTTCTTCTTTGACCCAGTCGTTCTTTAAAAGTATGTGGTTTAATCTCCATGTATTTGTGTTTTTTCCTGCTTTCTTTTCGCAGTTGATATCCAATTTCAAAGCCTTGTGATCAGAGAATATGCTTGGTATAATTTCACTGTTCTTAAATTTGCTGAGGCTGCTTTTATGCCCCAATATATGGTCTATCCTTGAGAATGTTCCATGTACACTCGAAAAGAATGTATAGTCTGATGTTTTAGGATGAAGTGCTCTATATATGTCAATGATGTCCATTTCATCTAATGTGTCATTTAGGGCTGCAATTTTGTTATTTATTTTCTGTTTGGATGATCTATCCATAGCTGTCAATGATGTATTTAAGTCGCCTAGTACAATTGTGTTTTGGTCAATTTCTCCCTTTAGTTCTGTTAGTAGTTGCTTGGTATATTTTGGTGCTCCCTGATTGGGGGCATAAATATTGATGACTGTTATGTCTTTTTGTTGTATAGTCCCCGGGAGAATCGAATTTGAGACAATGACCATACTGTTTTGTTAATTGTGAATATACATATGTGTTATAGTGCACTCATGTTTAACATTCTAAAATTAGAAAGAAACACATTATTTTTTTTATTATAAAAAACACATAACAATTTTAACCATTTTAAGTGTGCAGTAGTGTTAAGTACATCACTGTGCAATAGATCTCTAGAACTTGCATCTTGCAAAACTGAAACTATTCCCAGGCAATGTCTCCTCCCCCTTTTCCTCACCAGTCTCTGGCAACCACCATTCTACTTTCTGTTTCTATAAATTTGACTACTCTTGGTATCTCATATAAGTGCAGTCATACAGTATTTGTCTTTTTGTGACTGGCTTATTTAACTTAGCATAATTTCCTATGGCTCATCCACATTGTAGTATATGGCAGGATTTCCTTTTTTAAGGCTGCATAATATTCCTTTCTATGTTTGTGCCATATTTTCTTTATCCATCCATCCACTAATGGATGTTTCAGTTGCTTCCATCTTTTGGCTATCGCAACTAATGCTGCAGTAAACATAAGTGTGCAAATATAACTTCAATATCATTTTTTTATTTATACACAACACTGAGATAGGAAAACACATTATTAATTACATTATCAATTATTAATTAATAACATGATAATACATGTATAATTTTTTAAAGTCATAGCTAGAGGTTTGTTGAAAATTGACAGAATCATTATGCCAGCGTAGAACACAATGTTTGACATTGGAACAATGAAGAATTCTAAGGCGATCTCTAGAGGTTTAGAGTCTAATTGATGAGGCAATACCGATATGTAAATATATAAATTACAACAGTTTATATTAAAAGTAGAGCTGGTGCAAGTACAAATTTGTCAAACCGCTTTGTAAAACTGTATGGCAGTGTCTACTGAAACTAAAATGTGCCTACCTGTGACCCAGCAATTCTAGGCATATAATAGGATATCCTAGGTGCATACCCAAGATAAATGAGAGCATAATCTCATATCCACCAAAAGACATATGTAAAAATTGTAAAGCAGCCTTGCTCACAGCAGCCAAACTCTAAATTTTTTTTTGGGGGGGAGTGGTGAATGGATAAAATAATTGTTGTAAAATAATAGTATTCCTATGGAATACTATGCAACAGTACAAAAGAATTGCCTGCTCTTACACACAACCATGTGAAGAATCTCACCGAGGTAATGCTGAGGAAAAGGAGCCAGATATACACGAATGTGTACTGGGTGATTCCAGTTTCAAGATTAGGCAAAACTAATCTCTGACAGTAGACATCAAAGAGCGTGGGAATGGACTGTGAAAGGGAAAGAGGTAGCTTTCTGCGTTGCTGGCAATGTTCTGTATCTTGATCTGGGGGATGGTTACACTGACACACACACACACGCACACACACACGCACACACACACACACACAGGGTCAGACAATTACATTCGCGAACTTGTTGCAACCGTGTGGCTAACCTTTTTTTTTATATCAGAGGGATAATTCATTATGAATTTGTACCGACTGGACAAATGGTTAACCACGTTTACTATTTGGAAGTGCTGAAAAGACTGCGTGACAAAGTTAGACGACCTGAACTTTTCACCAACAATTCATGGTTCTTGCATCACGACAATGCACCAGCTCACAGGGCACTGTCTGTGAGGGAGTTTTTAGCCAGGAAACAAATAACTGTATTGGAACACCCTCCCTACTCACCTGATCTGGCCCCCAATGACTTCTTTCTTTACCCGAAGATAAAGGAAATATTGAAAGGAAGACATTTTGATGACGTTTAGGATATCAAGGGCACTACGAAGACAGCTCTGATGGCTATTCCAGAAAAAGAGTTCCAAAATTGCTATGCAGGGTGGACTAGGTGCTGGCATCGGTGCATTGCTTCCAAAGGGGAGTACTTCGAAGATGACTGTAGTGATATTCAGTAATGAAGTGTGTAGCACTTTTTCTAGGATGCATTCGCAAACTTAATTGTCAGACCTCGTGTGTGTATGTGTATACCAGGGGTGCCAAAAAATGTATACACATGACTTGTATTCATCTTTTGTTATCAGTATATATCGAATATTACAATTTTAATACAGTTTTTTCCTTTCTTAAAATCTATATACATTTTTTGGGCACCCTCTGATATATACTCGTGTGTGTGTGTGTGTGTGTGTGTATGTATGTATGTATATATTTATTGAGCTATATATTTTTACTTTTTACTGTATGTATGTTGTACTGCAATTTTTTAAAAGTTTTTGTTTTAAGTAAATGAGTTAGTTTAGAGGAGGGAATAATGGAGAAGACCAAGAAGTCAGAGCAGACTTCAAAAGAGAGGTAAGAATTGAGCTGGATTTGATGGAAAGGCAAGAGTTCTTCCAGGGAACTCTTGAGGGTGGTCAGTTCAAGCAAGAGAAAAGATGAGTATAAATGCATAGTGGCACAGATGTCCAGAAAGCTTGGCAAACCTTGTGCTTGTCTCTCCAACATCCATCTTTCCTTTCCCCCAGTATATAAACCTTGTGGGTTGGGTAGGATTGGCTGCACCTCAGCTCCAAGGGTGAGCTTTAACTGGTTTGAGCCTTATTGATGTAATTACTTAGGGATGAACGTAAACCAGTCACTGTGTGGTTTGGATCAAGTGGGTGTCTTCCTAAGGTGATACAATAGGAGCTCAACTGAGGCTTTAGCGTTGAGGCTTAAGGGAAACTAGCAAACAAAAAGGCTCATAGATTCAGTGTTTGTTGATAGCCATTTGGGGGCACATGAAGAAGTTAGCCTGACATATAAAGTTGGGCTGAGCTGAGAGACATATGGAGAAATGAAGCTGGAAACCTTATTGATGGCTCTAGACATTTTAGATTTGCAAGACCTTTTTTTGTTTAAGCCAGTTTGAAAGAATTTTTCTATTGCTTTGTAACCCAAATCACTTTTCTAACCAATACTCAGCATCTCTTGAATGATTCCAATTTCCACAGCCATAGCCACAGCCCTGTAATCACTGGTTAAGAGAAGTGCAATAGTTCTTAACTGGTCTTTGCCTTCAGTTTCTTCTTACCTTCATTATCCTCCTTAGTGCTGCCTGACTGATCTTCTCAGGCATATCTGATCACTGCTGTGCATGACCTTAATGGTTCCAAGCAGCAGGAATAAAGGCCAATGGGTCCAAATTGGCCAACTGAGTTTTCACACCTGAGTCCTCAGTTCCACTCAGGAACCCCAACAAGATCTTTACTCTCCAGCCTTCCAGCCTTTGCCAGAGTCAGTACTTCAGCGCAGAATGACCTTTTCTCTCTACCTGCTTATGGGAACAACACTTGTCTTTCCACGTCCAGCTCTAGCCTCATCTATTCTAAGAAGCTTTAGATTTGTCCAGATTTAGATTTCTCTGATGATTACTCATTGTTCTATATAGACTAGGGGCATGATTTTACCTCTTGATAGCTCTCCAATCAGTATGTATGTCTGGCCTACTCACTAGGATATGAATGCTGGGAGCTCCAGGAGTCCTGTTTTCTCATCTTGAATTCTTCACCACACCTTGCATAGAGATTTTCATAGACAAACCGTTCAACAAACCTATGTTATATGGTTAATTGACTAGAGACAACATTTCTTTTAGAGAAGGAGATGAAGTTCAAGTTGGGGAGGTAAACAGGGCCCTGGGTGGGGGGATCAACAGTTTCTGAAGGATTTTAAAAACCAGGTTAAATATATTAAGTTCAATCAGTTTTATTTCACTTTTGAATACATGGAAGGTTCTCATGCTGTTTTCCAAAATTCTATCCTTTGTACATTATATATCTATTTTAAATCATTTATCTTTTTATCCATCTCCTTTTCTTTGGTGGGGGGGTGGCTGCTGGTTTTGAAATAGTATGAAGTTCGAGAAGAGGAGAAATAGAATGAGGTGCTCAGCTTTCTTTTCTCTTCTCCATTATCACTCCAGAATATGCTTCATGAATACTCTTGCTAGCAAAGCAGTGAGGCCTGTCTACTAAAGCAGTGCCTTTAAATTTTTGATGGTAACCTCATATGCATATACCATACTGTGTATATACTGAAAACAGGCTTTCATGAGACAACACTTATCCCTAATTCATGCAATGCATGTTGGTATTTTCTATTATGAAGTTTCACTTCAAACCAACAAAAAGTTGATCACAACTCAGTAAATCAATTCTATGACCATATAGAGTGGAGACCTGCAATTTGAAAATGAATATATATCATAATTGCTAGGTTACAGTCATTGGATGAGCACTGTGCCAAGTGCTTTTGCTAATATTGTTATATTTAATGTCATAATAATTCTGTGCCAGAGTATTATACCCATTTTATGGATGAGGAAACTGATGCTTGGGATAGAGCCAATTGTCCAAGATCACATAGCTACGACATGGTACAGTTAAGACTTAGGTACAGCAAGCACAGGTCACAGTCAACTGCAGAAAAGATCTGCACATGTTGAACTTTTAACATTGCATTGTACACAGGGAGGATGAGACCACCAGGATACAGACAAAAGGCTCTATCCACAACATCTTCATTTCTTCTCTGGAATTCTATTCCCGCCTTATTCTCCCAACTCTTATGTTCCTCAAAAATGACAAAACCCATAAAACAGAACACTCAAACTGTAACAGAGAAAACAGTTTTACGTTTAGGAGGAAACTTTCTCAAAAGCTGGCACTAAATCTTTTGAGTCTTCTTTAAATGAACAGAACTCTGTGGACACTAAGAATGAATTTTATTGTGTTACATATCATTTTCAAAAACACCCCAAATCATTTAAAAGTAGGTAAAATCAAAATTCTGCTCTTAGATCGGATAGAAAGTTTTGTTATTTTTAACATCAATCTGTTGTCATATAACTTTATTTCTAAAGTTGCTTGATTTTCTAGATTATTTTTTGGAGGGATAATTTAGTTCCATAAACAGTCCCTTATGTGCCAAGCAGTGGGTCAAGTCATTAGGACAGAGACCTACCTGCTTCTCACCTATACAAAGGGAACAAAAATCATAACACACCAGTCGTGCATCAGTGGGCTCCATGCACAAATACTTGTACAAGGTGCAGAGGAAAGACAGTGGATTGAATCATAATTCTGGGAAAGCAGAATTTTAACTTTACTTTGAGATGTTTTGGGAGTATGGGAAAAAGAGCAGGGAAAAAAGTAAAACTGACAATTTTTCAATTTTAGTGTCTACGGACTTTTGTTAATTAAAGAAGACTTAAAAGATTTAGTGCCAGCCTTCTAGGTTTCCTTCTAATTATAAAACTGTTTTTTCCATTATAGTTTGAGTGTTCTCTTTTAAGGGTTTTTGTCATTTTTCAGGGATTTGCTAATTGGGAAAATAGAGCAGCAATAGAGTTCCAGAGAAGAAATGAAGACGTTGTGTACAGAGCACTTTGTACCCCGGTGGTCTCATACTCTCTTGGGTGGGTACTACAGGTTAAAAGTTCAACCTATGCAGATCTTCTCTGCAGATGGCTGTGACCTAAAGCCATGGCACATGGAAGCAGAAGCATGGTCTACCTGTGTTTAAGTCTCAGCTCTGCCAGGTAGTAGAAGTGTGGCGGCAGGAAAATGGTTGTACCTCAAGCCTCCATTTTATCATCCATAAAATTATATGATAGTGAAGCAATACAATGACAGTATCTTTGATTGTATTCGTTATAATGAAAAGGCTGTCCCCACAGTTTGGTAAATTAAGACAATTACCCTTGTTCTATTTTTAGAGTTTAGGATTCAGGTGGTAAGGGACCAGTGGCCTGTTGGAAGTCAAACTGAATATTCGCCAGCAATATTTGCCAACAGTGAAACCAAGCTAAAATGGAACCTTAAGAGAAACTGATTTGAAAAAATATAAAAACTGCACTCTTCGGTATAAAGTATGCATCTTGAGGATAAAGACAAGTTCATCATTCATTTATTCAACAAATAGTATAGAACATCTAATAGGTGCCAGGCACTGCATTATGTTTGGGTATGTAGGGGGAGCAAGATTCATGCTGTCCCCGTATTATGGAGTCTACCCTCTGATGGGGGAGACAGGCAATATAAAGTAAATATATTAACAAAAGGACCCCAATTGGGAAAGGTACCACTAAGTATATAAAGCTGATAATGAGGTAGAGAATAATAAGATGGGTGCCTTCTTGAGATAGAACGGTTAGGAAGGTCTCTAGGAGGAGTTGATGTTTAAGCTCAGACCAGAAGGATAACAAAGAGCCAGCTGTGTGACCAGCCAGGGAGAGAATCATAGGACCAGCCAATGCACAGTTCCTGGGGTATGTGGAATTGTTTGTATTTTGAAGCTCCAGACTTCTTTCTCATCCACCGATTGGTTCCCTCTCCTTCTGTCTTTCCAGTTGCTTTTCTGACTCAGTGTTGCAGTATATGTGATGCTTCAGTTTGGGGTGCTGGATGGTTGTGCCCTTTGATATATCAACCTAAATACATGCTGAGATAGCCCCCCCCCTTTCCAGACATCTTCCCAGGCTGTATCTTGCTCACTGTGACTTCGCCATTCAATCAAGGCTGCTCTGGACATTTATATCATTCTGATTTCTTTGCCTACATTTTTGCCTCAGGTCTTGAGAGAATAGCTGCCGACCCAAGGTAGATCCTCAAAATCATTTGCTGAATTTTTGGATAAATTTCATTAGATCACTAAGGATCTGATTTTTTGTTTGTTTGTGGTTTTGTCTGCTTATTTATTTTCACATGGTCAGGATTGGGGGAGAGCAAGCTGGATGAAACTTGAAGGAGAATGGTATGGCATACGGACTGGCACTCAGTTACTGCAGGGCTCCTTCTGGCTCTGTAACTCATTAATGATGTGACCTGGACAAGCCATCCCTTGAGCCTTGACATCTTCAACAAAAATGAAGGGTTTGGTCCAAGCATCCTTCAATGTCTGTTCTTTTCTATGACTCACAGGGTCTCAATATTCGCCACTCCGTCCACACTCCTATGAAAGAAATGTTATCTTTAGGCGTCAACTCAGTTTATGCCATAATGATGCCTTACATTTGAGAGGAATTTGTCATTTTCAGAGCCCTTTCATCTCCACTCTCATTTGATTTTAACCAGTCACATAAAATATTGAAGACACGTTAATTATTTTACATTTCACGAAATGTGAAAGTGCCCAAGGTCATGGGAATGACATTTGTGTATGCTGTCCCGACGATATGTGGCACAAGTCATTGGATAGAATCCCGACCATGTGGGAGTGGAACAAAGTTTTTTACCCCTAGAAAAGCGGGTCACTACTATTTTGGTTTCTTTTAAGTAATAAGGACTGTTTTGAAATACTGTAATCTAAAGCATCTTTTTTTTTCTAGTTAAACACTTCATTTGTAAGGATCCGAAAACTCCTCAGATTAGCTAGGTTAGTGGAGGATTAGCTAGGGAAGTGGAACACTGCAGGAATCAGCTCTCTTATGGACAGGAGGTCCTTATAATAATTGAAAGGTGGCCCTCATAATACTGAAAATGTATCTCTAGGTATTTCTTCCTAGGACTATAAATTGTCTGTTTTTCTGGAAACTTTCAAGACCTTCCCTTTTTATCTAAAGAGCAGTGTCCTCTGCTTACTCACTGTTCTTATTTCCTTATAATCACGGCCCTCACATGCTTGGTTTCCTGGCACCAGCTCTGGCTGGCTGACTCCAACATGTCAGATCCATCATTCGCCATAGACTCTTCCTCTTTTACTTCATATGGTCCAGTCAGTTGGAGCTGTTGGGGCTGGGACAGGAAGGACTGATGTGGCACCCACATCAAGTTTTACCTTTATATCAGGATTTATGGGCAGGTTCCTGGGAGTCTATAGATGAAGCAGGCACCCCAAAACATATCTCCTACATTTCCCTTTTTATCTAAGTTTCATAGGATGCTATTGAGCCTCTAATCTTCATAAATATACCTATTCTTCTGATCGTTCAGGAAAAAAACAAAAACATTCCAAATTTGTTCCTGAATTTAAAATAGGAAGGGTAGTTTCATGGTTTTCTGACTGTAGTATGTAGTTTGAAAAAACAAACAAACATGCAAACAAAGAAACACTAGCCATCAATTGGGTGCATTTAGGTCCCAGACCTGATCCTATCAAGATGTCTGGACAGATCATTTATTGCCCCCTGAAATTCAGGGGGAGGGAGAATTTTTAAATTTAGAAATTAGAAGGAATCTTATAGGATTATCTAATCTAGCCTCTGTATTTTACAGTAAAAGACACTGATGTCAAGCCTTAGTCACAAAGCTGAGTAAACATAGAGCCAACCGAGTATTTTTCCTAAACAAAAATTGATCCTTTTATTACATCATCTCAGTAAGCCTGTAGAGGCTTATTCTGAAAACCAGAGATAATGCTTATGATACTGTAGCATAAAATAATGTCTACGTGTAAAATATTATTTTAAGAGGAGAATATGGAATAAAGATAGAAGACAGGGATCTTCTATCAATGTATGAACAGACCAGAAACAAACTATAAATGCCCTAGTTCTTGTTCTCTGAAAACATGCATATATACAAAAGTTCTTGAAAATTGATCTGAACTCTATTACTGCCACAAAACTGCATCAGAAAATGGAGAGATTAGGACGTTCTTGCTGCCAGATGATACAGGAATATGGTTGAATATTGACTCTGATCACATATGACCTGCCTTCAAAGGTGGGCGCTATCACTTAATAAAGTTGTGTAATTTAGGCAAATTAAACTGCCCTGGATCAAGCTACTCAATGTTATGTCAACATAAGGTTGTTGCCACCAATCTAATGCTAATAGGAGTCCTTAATCTGGGATCCTGAAAGAGGAGAAACTTTTCAAATGAACAGTTTGCAAACTGGGGAAACACAGCCTCTGGAGGAAACTGAAAGTGCACTCCATGGAGAGAAAGGGGAGGCCGCTTTTTATAGAGAAAGCCCCTGTCCTCCTCCCTGAGTGGTCCATTTTTTATGCAAATGAGGAATTCAAATTTGTACAGTCTGATTGGTCCAAATAGCACTGTCCTGATTGGTCAGAATAGCATGTCCTGATTGGTCATTGTGGAGCTGCTCTGATTAGTCAATAATGAAGATTTAACTGTGCCATTCTTAGGGGATGGGGCAAGTCTCAGCCCATTGGTGGAAATCCAATGCCAAGAACTCTGTTATAAGGGTGGGGCTCAGGGGGTAGGAGCACAGTGCAGGTACTTCGCAGCTCAGTCTGTGGCTTTCGTTGAAGTTCAGAGTGAATGAGAGAGGCCTCTGTCGGCAAAGGCTGCTAGACCCTGGTTCTGATTTTGGGCCCAGTTAATCACAAGGACTCCTTCTTGGCAGGTATATTCTTTCTCAAGGTCCGCAGTTGTTTCTGATTTTCTATATGTAAAACATAATAGTAACACATACTCCACAGTCATTCTCAGGGTTAAATCAGTCAATATGAAATTCTTAGAACAGTATTTGTCTCATTATAAACCCGCTGTGTATGTGTTATCTATCATTATTATTACTTGCTTTTGTCTGGTGGGAGAACTAAAAGCTATTCCTCTGGAATGGAGAAATCTCTTTAAAAATCCCGTGGGGGGGATTAGAACTATCAGTTGGTTTAGTGAGGGAATTATATAGATGGAAAGATTTTAGTGGCGGCTCCATTTTTATCTTTATTCCTTTATTTTTTTCCCCGAAATTCTTAAGAGTAGCTACCGTGTTTCCCCGAAAATAAGACCTCGCTGGACCATCAGCTCTAATGCCTAGGTCTTACTTTCGGGGAGACATGGTATTATTTACATTCACAGACTACAAAACAGGCTATAGAAGGTTAAGTGCTTGGGCAGAACTGGAAGTTGATTCAGTAGTGGCTCATGATATAAACTCGATTTGAGTCTACAAAGCAATAAAGGAAGGTCTTTTGCAAGTGGAGACTTCCCAGACCTGCCAAGTTCTCCCTTTTCCGGGGGCCTAGGAAAAGGCGGTGTGGGGGCGGTGGGGTAGGTGAGGACCTGCATCCCTCCTCTCGCCCGGGGGCCACAGCTTGGCGCAGGGCACCTTCCACACCGCCCCAGCCTCCCCACGCAGGGGGGCAACACAGGCACAGGCTTTCCGCAGGTGAGGCCGGCGCGGCCTCTCCCAAGCCTCCCTCAGGGTGAGCCAGGGGATCTGACTCTGGTAGAAGTCTGTGTAGTTTAATTCCATAATTTATTTAGAAAAAACTTTTGAGTGAAAGCACAGGGAAGGCCAAGGAACGGGAACAAGAAGCAGCACGCAGGAACACGAAGTCGGATAACGGCCCCAGCCCCAGGAGACTTGCAATTCGGCCCCACTCGCGACAGCCGCCAGAGCCGGGCCACCCGCCTCCGGTCCCGGAGGAGGCGTGGCCCGCAGGAGCCGCCATCTTGGGCGCCTCTCTAGGCGCTCTGTTTACCACTCTATGGTCGCCCGCTCCCGCCCCGCCCCTCCCTAGTCATTGTCTGGAGGAGCAGCCACGGCCGCAGCGCCTTCTCTTTATAAGCCCGCAGTGCCCGGATGTGAATGGATTACAATGTATCTTTCAGGGAAACCTATTATTATCAATGTGACTCCACGGGGGAGTCAATGGTGATGATGATGAGGAGGAGGATGATGATGAGACACGTCTAAACTTGGAACAAGTTTAAGACTTTATAAGAGGAGAAGAAAAAAAAACCCACCAACAAGATTTGTTTGAGGAAAAATTATAACTATCCTGTATTGATTTTTTTTTTTATAAACAATAAGAAAAAGTTGTCGGATTTTTTTTTAATGATTTCTTTTTTGGGGGAGGGAATTTTGTTGCAGTTTTATGGTGGAAAATGCAAAAACCAGAGCCAGGTGCATAATCTTGTATTCTGTGGATATCCCTGGAGCAGAACTGAGTACCAGTTAAAATACTTTTTTGGGGGATACACATGTGAGATACTAAGTACTTGCAGAAGATTTTTGTCTCTCTAAAGTCAATTTCCTTGGAATATTGTGAGCATATTTGTGGCCATTTAAGGTAACGTTACAATTTGCTGTCAGAGTCAACTGTTTGTAATTGAATTTAATTTTTAAAATGTCGATCCCAATGTTTTATTAAAACAAAAGGAACAACCTATTAAATAATTGCCAATGGGAAAAAGTGTGTGCATGGATTTTGTGTATGTACTCGCACATCTAGCAATAACAGGGTTTGCAGAATGTGTATTTTAACACAGTTAAAATCGCGTATGTTGAGTATACTGGATAAAGCACGCTTGTTATTATTTAACGATAGAATTATGAAGCTTAATTTTTATTCTAAAAAGTAATGTAAAAAAGTGTGTTTTAAGAGTATGCAGGGCCTGTAATGGTAAATGTTGAATTAAAAACTTACAGTGCTGGCGGACGGGGACTTAGCGTGCCTAGGAACTCAAGTGTAAAACCAAAACAACATCCACCCTCAAAAATTGCTTTTTTCCCCCCCGAAGTTTGCAGCTATACTATTCTGTGACTTAAAAGGGAGGGAGAGGAAAGTATACAATTGAGGTTGCTCCCCCATCGCAAAACTACCGAAATGAAAATCTCCCCAGCAAAATGTGGCTTCATTTATATATGGAAAAGAAAAATATTGTTCCTCTTGGCAAAGTCTTTTTGCATCACGTGTATTTGCAGCCTAGTATAAACTTGCTTTGCCGTGTGTAGATGTGTGAGTGAGAGGGAACGAGAGTCAGAGAAAGAAAGAAGTGAGGGGATGTAAACTCGAATAAATTTCAAAGTGCCTCCGATGGTTGAAACGGGCAAAAACTGAACTGTTCAGGCTTCAGATTGTAACTGACGATCTGAGGGAGAATGAGGTGCTCGATGAATTTTCGTTTGCATTTTTTTGCGAAGCAGGGGAGGTGTTCAGGTTTTTTTTTCGGGGTGGGGGTGCGTCCCAGCCAGCCGGACCGAGTGAGCCGCGTCTCCCTGCCGGAGCCCCCCCACCCATTTCTTTGCTGAACTTGCAATTCCGTGCGCCTCGGCGTGTTTCCCCCTCCCCCCTTCCCTCGTCCCCTCCCCTCCCCGGAGAAGAGAGTTGGTGTTAAGAGTCAGGGATCTTGGCTGTGTGTCTGCGGATCTGTAGTGGCGGCGGCGGCGGCGGCGGCGGCGGCGGGGAAGGAGCAGGAACGGGCGGGCGCTGGAGGAGGAGGAGGAGGTGGTGGAGGCAGTGGTTAGACATGACCGCTGCCTCGGCGCCGGCGGTGCACGGAGAGCCCCTTTTCGCGCGCGGGCGGTAGGTACCGGCGCCAGCGGGGCTCCGCGGGGCTGATGCGCCCGGCGGCGCGGGGCTTGGGCTCGGTGGCCCCGCACGCGGCTCCGCGCCTCCCCTGCCGCGGGCTCCCGGCTCCCGGTGCTCCCGGAGGAGACACCCCTTCCCCTCCCGAGCCTCTTCCCTCCCCCTCATCTAGCCCCCCCATCCCCCCCAGCAATGCCACTTGGAGGGACCTATGACTTTGCCAAGGGCCTGACTTTTATTTTTACAATCCTTTCTTTCATAAATTAGGGTGCTGGACAATTACAGGACCCGACCCTCCACTCTGCTCCCCCCACCTTTCTCCGACCCTGTCACCCCTCCCCCTTCGGACGTGTTTTCACTCCAGAGACGCTCATCTTTAATTTCTTTATAGCTACTTTGAAATGCAGGGGGGAGTGGTGTGTGTGTGTGTGTGTGTGAGTGTGTGTGTGTGTGTGAGTGTGTGTGTGAGTGTGTGTGGGGGGGGGTGGGATGGAGGGTGGGGGGAAAGTTGAGACCGGAGCGTTCTGAGTAGTTTCTCTTTTCTCTGTGATCCATTCATTTCTCGCTCTACCTCCTGTTGCATAAAATGATGCGCTGAAGAGCGGCTTTTTTTTCTTCTTCCCGGATTTGGTTTTATAGTGGATGTTACCAGTTTTGATCGTCTCTTTGGAAATACAGTGTCCGTATCGCTTTTTTCTTTTTAATTTTTTGCTATTGCTGCCTATTCCATCATAAAAACAAAACAAAACAACTCTCCCGTCCCTCCCTCCTTTCACCTTAATCCCTCCCGCCCCCACATCCCTACCCCCACCTCCCCCAGTCTCCAAAAATCCGATTGTGTTTTCTCCAAGGATTGGGACTGGATTTTCTGATTGCGGTTATTTCCATGTTTCTAGGTTTGTGTGATTTTGCTAAAATGCATCACCAACAGCGAATGGCTGCCTTAGGGACGGACAAAGAGCTGAGTGATTTACTGGATTTCAGTGCGGTAAGAAAGAACGGTGGAAATTAACAACAGCTGTGAAAAAAACCAAAACAAAACAAAAAACCCAAACACTTAGCTAGAAACCAATAGTAATCTAAAGGACAGAATTAAATTTTAATTGGCTGAATCCTTGGTAAAATGAAGGTCTTTTAAATAAGTTTTTAACTACATTTTTGTGTATGATGGAAGATTCAGGCTTTTTTTCAGCCTAATAACTTGCCTTGAATTTCCTACCCACCGACCCCACCCCTCCTCCCAAAAATAATGGAATCTCACCCCAATGGAAAGGAAAAACAGACATCCTGAAAACGGTAAATCACCCCCAAAAACTTGGCCTTATCTGAACACTGAGAGTACTGATACTTTGCGCACTACTCACTTTATTTTTTTCTGGAAATGGAAAAGAAAAAAATAGGAGACTCAGTGTCTTAAAGTTTTAAACAGATGATGCTTTGGATTAGTAAAACCTCTAGTTACCTAGTTACCTCTTTTCCTGGGATTCTGAAAACTCCTATGTACATGTGGAGCATAGATTCTTAAGAACCCCTTAGACTGTTTTTGTAAATTGCTTAGTTATGAGATCAGTACAAAGCAGGACTTACACACTTGTGGAGTTTTACAGCTGTACTCGGTCCTTCTCCATCCCTTTGCTTCCCTTTCCCAAACCAAGCCTCAGACATGTCAGGGGAGTGAATTCATTGCTAATTGTCAGATGAGTTTGGGGTAAGATGCATTTGCAAAGCAAAATAAAAAGAATCCACAAAACACATAAATAAAATCCAAACCGCCTTCTAAGTGGGGCTCTTGTCATGTTGCTGCCGCCGCCGCTGCTACTGCTGCTGCCGCTGCTGCCGCTGCTGCTGCTGCTGCTGCTGCTCTTCTAGACCTTCTTTTGGAGAAATGGCTTTCGGAAGTTTGGCCAGGAAACACAGCTCCAGGCAGCTTTGTAGCCCCCTTTCTGCTTGCTGCACTTTCTCCATTCGTTCCTTTGCTTTTTGCAGGCTCTGACCCAGGGAAGGTGCGCATTATCCACTAGATATGTGGAAAAAGAGGGAAACCAATTAGGGTCGAAATAAATGCTGGAGAGAGAGGGAGTGACACAGAGAGAGAGAGAGTGAGAGTGAGAGTGAGAGTGAGAGAGAGAGAGTCTTGCTTCAGATTGCTCTCATGTTAGAGACAAAATGAGAATTTAGTGCAGGTGGCACTTTTATTTTTATTTGGGTTCACATATAACAGGCAAATCCTATACGGGATGGAAATGGACGTTGCCACGTTTATGGCCAAGGTTTTCAATATAAAACAAACAACTTTTTTCTTCTCCTTTGTAAAATGTGTTTTCTAGAGAGGCTGCTGCCCTCCCCCTTAAATCTTGATAACATTGTAGGAACTGTGTCTAAAATGTAGTATTGTTGCCTGATGCTGGCAATCTAATGAACCTGAGGAAAAAGAAAGAGGAGTGGTGATAATGGGGGCAGAGGGAGGTGATTGGTAAGGTGCCTGTTTCAATTTTAAGTTGGACGGTGATGTATTTTCCTACAATAAGTCCTTAGCATAAACTCTTAAGTTGTATGGTGAGAGTATGAAAGATCTTGGACGAACTCTGAAGGCACAAATGTCGTCTTTTCAACAGTAATATTTCTTTGTTTCTTTTAGATGTTTTCACCTCCTGTGAGCAGTGGGAAAAATGGACCAACTTCTTTGGCGAGTGGACATTTTACTGGCTCAAGTATGTAAATTGATTTCTTAGTGTGTAGTTAAATGTTCCTAGCTGTTTATTCACTCATTGTATATTTTGGCCTCTGTTGAAGTGTTCTGAAAAAGTCATTGCAATTTTAGCCTGTAATGATATGGTTCTTTCATTATCTATCAGTGGTATAACTTACCCATATTGTCATCTTTTACAAAATTAAAATTAGGTCTTTTTTTTTTAAATGAAGGAAACTTTCAGAATTCCATCATTTAATTTAAAAGCAATTTTCTAATACAGCTGTAATCAAACATGAGGATGAGGCCAATGTTAACATGGGGGAATAAATTAATGTCCCCCATTTGAAAATAGAGGGGAAAATCTAACTTTCATAAAAAGGGAAAACCCCTTGTAACTAATATCAATTTTGTTAGATAGTGTGTATAATTAACCCTTTTAAGGAAATTAGCCTTCTTTTTGCAGATGAATGCTGCGTGGTAAATCATAGTTGTAAATAACCTCATGCTAATCTGAGAGCTAAATATCAATTCATTTATATTTAAAATATCCTTTCTGATGCTTTGACTGTTTCTTTTCCCTATGTATTTATGTTTGTAGTGAATTTTTGCTATATTTAAAGTTGCAAATTGGGAAGGACTTTCCCATTTTATAAATGAAAGGTCTTTGGGTGATGCTTGAAAAAGACCTTTAGCGCTATTCACAAAGGAAACTGGTGCGCAATGATTATCTGGCATCTAAGGAGGAGTTTTAATAGGGGCCCCTGTGAAGGCCTCGCATTAAAAGTGAAAGCTGAAAATGCATGTATTTAAAATGTATTTGTTTTTTCATATCAATTTCATATCAGAAGGAGGCATACATTGCTTCCTGTCATTCTTTAGTTCAAGGCTTAAATCCATTTATGCTAGTTAAACAGCAGCAGTGTTTTAGTTCTGGCAGTGGTACCTGACAGTACATTAGACAGAGTGCTATTCTTAAGTCAGACTGGTAAATGTTGACATTTTTTAGCTGTAAGATGCCAGTGGAATTGTCTGTTAACCATTGAACATAATTTCACATCTCTCAATTTTCATAGCAATGAAAGAAGTCTGTTCACGTTTGTGATTTGTGTCATTGGTATGTTTTTAGAAAATGAATGGCTTTTAAAAATTGCTCATTTCCAAATGAGTTACTTCTTCTTCTGGCCCCCATTAGTCGAAGGGAGTTTTTGTCTCTATAACTTGATTTATGAAATATGAGATTGTTTCTATAGTTGTATTTTACTTTTTATTTTGGGCGGTCCAAAATAAAAGTACTATTAAAGTACTATTGATTAAAGTACTATTGATCATATGTTTGTGTTTTACTGTCCTTGACCCTATTATGTTTTCCATTTAGGGACTAAGTTTTTTTTTTTTTTTTTTGTATTACTAGTATTGTCTTCAAAATTTCGGTATTCTCTACATAACTTTGAAGTAAAGATGAGTATAAGTGTCTTTTGGAGGCAAATTAATTTTTCATGTTAGATAGTATCCAAACAGTGACTAATTTTATCTGACATTTTCTTCATGATTTTACTTAAGAAAATGTGTATTTAGTTTAAATGTAGAAGTAGATTATGTCAGAAAGGTACAGACATAGACTACTATCAGAGTCAGTGCAAACTACTCTTTTGCAATTTGTAAAAACTGACACATTTGGAGTAACTTAAGTATATCAGTTTAGGTATGGCTTAATAAAATGAGGTGATTTAGAAACATGAATTGTGGTACATTTTAAAAGTGTGTATCTGGTCCCTTTTCTATGTTCACATTTAAATAAAGTCCTTGCTATGGTGTTTTAAGTGTTCACAGGGAATATAGGCTGAATAAATATAAATATGTATTAATACATTTTGGTAAGTGATCATACATTGAAACTTACACAGTTCTTAAGACAACTGTGTGTATGTGTGTGTACACATACACAACACAAATACACATATGCATACATGCATACATGAACTTGGACTTCATCCTTAGTAGATATGTTATGGTATTTCTAATGAAGATGCTGTAATTATTTTTAAGGTGTTGAACTGTAAGTTACATTGTACCACAGGTATAGTTTTCAGGCCCAAGTGTTTATTTGTAAAGGTAAAAAGTATAGTGGATATTTTGTGCAGGCTGCTGGATTGAAAATGCAAGGTGTTCATACAATGCAGTATGATGATGATGAAAATACACAGGGCACAGATTGGAGTGTTGGTTTTTCTCATCTATTGAAGAGATATTTTAACACAAAGCTATTAGTGAAGAAAATGGCTTATATTTCCACTCAATAAGATAAGGAATTTATCCACAGAGACAAATTCTTTTTAAAGCATAACAAATAAAAAAAATTCAGGAAAACTGCATTTTGCCCTTTAACTGAAAAGATGACCTAGGTAACTTTGGACAGAGAAATAATTTTATAAATTTACTTCATGTTAATATCCGTTGTCTTGAGTGGATTCAGATGTCACTTTCATGAGTAGTTTTGAAACTTGGGTCCAGGAAAAAAAAAGATCCAAACTATAAGTAAACTGTTCATATTTTAAAAACCAGTTATAGTTTTTCAGTGAGGCATGGTAATGTTTCATGCTTAAAGTTCCCAATAGCTTTTGATTCTATTAATGTAGGATGCTCCATCATGATTTGCAATGTGAGAATTTAAATAAAGTGTGGCCATATTCCTTTAATCTTTCATTTCACAAACATGGTTTTTCCTATCACCTTAAGAAATGGGGAAGGCTGCTAGGGAGAATGGAATGTAACCTGAGCTATAGCCTGACATTCCCAGGGAGCATTTTTCACATGAAAGGCTTTTGTCAACCCAGGAAAGGACCAGCAGTTTTTGTTTGATGTTTGCAGGTGTTCAGCAGAGAGCACTAAAACAATTCAGCCATGATAGTTCAGAGCTACGATGACCTTAACAGGGAGATTGGTGGGCTCTGGAATTATTTTTAAGAAATAGTTGTAACCCATATGGTAACTTATACAAAGAGATTTAATATCCGTTATATCATTGATCTTAAAACAAACTAAAAGCATCCACATGCCTGGATAATTGGAAAATTATTCTCATTAAAACGTAGGATGGCGGAGTTAACAAAAGAAAAAAAATACACCTAGAGTCTATAATTTATTGATGAACAGGGCTTAATTTTCTAATATAACAAAAAATATTGTTTATTTTGTTACCTTTGAGTCTTTTATAAGCAAAAGATAAATATACTAGCTTTAGCATCTTTTAAAAAAGTACTTTTAAACTTGGGCCACTAAAATTATCTATACTCAAGAACAGCCCTTGTCACATCTGTTACATGTATTTACAGTTAGTCTATGACGGATACTACATCTTCCTCTCTTCGTTTAAAAGTTGAGCTTTTTCCCCTGCAACTGTTTAGTTTTACTTAGGTGTTCAGCATTTGTTAAAGATTGCCAAATGAATGGGTGTTTGAACAATTAAGAGGAGTAGTAAAACACACCACATCCCTGTTATGGTCATTTTTGGAAGAGGAAAAACATTTCTTGGTGTTCACAGACAAGTTAGTTAACCTTTATCCACATGACACCAAAGTGACACGTCAATTTTAGTAAATTCAGTGAGAAAGATAATTAATCCAATGGGCAGCAGTGCTACATCACAGAAAATTCAGAGAGCATCCCGAGTTAATTTCCATCCGTACCAGTTTGAATTTGTGGTTATGGCATGAAAAAAAATTGGTGTCCCCTTAAAGGTATTTGTTGAGTAGAGTTATTTAAGTGTGTGTGTGTGTGTGTGTGTGTTGTGTGTGTGTGTTTGAACAGTCTTACCATTATAGCACCATTCATAATGGTTTTGTGGCTTTTTGTAAAGAGCAGAGTAATTTAATAGGTTAAAAAATAAGTGAAATGGTATGAAACGCATTATGTTAGAATCATAGAATGTTGGGAATAGCAACCCCTTAGCCGTTTACAGCCCAGTGCCTTCTTTGTATAGCCAAAGAAAACTGAGGCCCAAGTTAAGGAGTTTCTGTGCCTTTATTTGCTATTTTAAAAAAACAAGTTTTGATTTGTTAATTCTCTATGGCCCTGCAAATCCTCTATTGGAATAACACTGGTTTCACTACTATGTTTTTCTTTAATTTGTATTGCATAACAGAGTATCAGGATTTGTGTGCTGATACTTGTGCACACGAATGCTTCGGCATGTGCACATGCCCTTTGAATGTTTTTTAAGGTTTGCAGCTGAATTTTGGATTATTGATCATTGTCTTTTGCGACATTTCCCCGTGACTGTTTGCAAGATGTTAGCATGACATTGACAAAATTAAAGTGCTGCTTACTGTGCCAAGTGGTATGTGCTGTGCACCCTATATTTATTGTATTTTTTTAATCCTCACAAGAACCCAGTGAGATGCAAGAGCTACCATGCTCAGTTCATAGATGAGGAAACTGAGATACAGAGATGTTAAACAACTTGCTCTCAAGGCAGCTAGTAATGAATTAGGTTTTAAACTCAAGTCTGCCTAGCTCAGTATTCTTTCACACACACACACACACACACACACACACACACACACACACACACAGAGTCAGGTCTAGTTTATTTTTTCTGGATTATATACGGATAAAATATATTATTGAGGCTTGACATGCAATATTATCCCTGATCTTTGGAGTGGAAAAGAAATTTTTAAAAACATATTTAAGATAATGAGAGAAACCATGCTCATTATTTTTTCTGTCTTAGTATCCAAGTAAGCTAGCCTTTTAATTTATGTTGGATTTCCATGTGACTTAGTGTGTCTCTCTATTATTCTGATTATCATTATTACAAGGAAAATACAGTAGATATTTTCAAAGTTGTGCTTTTGTTGAACTGTAAATTGACAAGCTGCATGGGTGGTAGTGAAAAATATTTTGTTTTCAGTTACTTTTATGTACCTAATCAACCCTGAAGTTGAGGTAACAAAGACTGCTCTGTTAATATCTAAAAAAACAAAGATTTCCTGTCTTTAACTGTAAAAGAAGTTTTGCAGTTCATTGTTACATCTGTGAAACTTAATATCCAAGAACAATAATCCTAAATTCTATCAGCATCACTAAAATAAGCAGTATTGAAGTTTTGATATGTCTATTACCAGACATGTGCTTAAAATGTTACGTTTTCTAAATTCAGAAGGAAGAAGCAGTACTCTATTTGACACTGACTTAAGTAAATAAAATGCATTAAACAAACGTGGGGATCTAAGATCTGTTGAGACTGAAATGTTTAACATTTTTGACAGCATCAGCAAATTATCTTTACCCTACTATTGTAATGAGGAAATCACTTAAATAACAGATGAACAGCTAAGTCACATAAACATATATAATAGAACTATGTAATGAAAGTTTATGCTGTTAATTGCTCGAATCTGTCTTAAATGCTTAGAATCATGAAGCAGTAAAGACTGTCATATAAACAGTTTTGTTTTGAGCTTAAAATTATTCCTTTTTGCTTTCATCTGCTATGATAAACAAAGTAATTTTGTAAGCTTTACAGATCAAACATTTACTCCTAATGGTAAACTACATTTTATATTGGAAGTTTGCAACCTCGTCCAAGGTCTAGAGTTCAGTCCTGGTGGCCCCAGGCCTGTGATTTTCAATGTTTAATATTATTATGATGCTATTTAGATCTGTTCTCATAAGCCAAGATAACAGATCTTAAGTTGCCTAATAAGGAACATGGTGTGTTTTGAAATGTTCTTCAGTTTAGAAGTCTTAAACCAAAATGTTCTTGGCCAAACCTTTAGAATTTACATCTATATATTCAGTAAGTCAGATCTTGCACAGACATGGCATCAAAATGAAGCTAGGTAGAAACAGAAAAAGTTCCCCCCTGATTTTATGTATCTTGTGAGCTGTTTTATGACCAGGTGTTCTTCCAAGTTAATTAGATAGTGCTAAGAATTAGAGAAAGGGAAGCACATCATAGGTTTTTGGTGTTTTTTTTTTTTTTAAGGTTACTTTTGTTACTGGTTTCTTATTACTCTGAATAAAATTTTTAAAATTGATCACCAAGCTTATTAGTTACACATGGGTTGTACAATTTCTAAATCTGTGAGCCTACTTAGATTCAACAGTTAAGGTATGCACATGAGTTTTAGGTGGATACTTTTGAACCATATGCCTCTTAATGTTTATGAGAGAGACATAAGAGAAGTAGCAATTTAATGTGTAGAAAAGATTGGTTAACACTTTGTTATAAGTTTTATACATAGGGTGCCAAAAAAATGTATACACATTTTAAGAAAGGGAATAACTGTATTAAAATTGTAATACTCAATATTTACTGATAAGGAAAGATGAATACAAGTCACTTTTGACTTCTGCAATTACAAGAGGTGCTCAAAGGGGTTACCATCAGCATAATTTTAATACAGCTTTTTCCTTTCTTAAAATGTGTATACGTTTTTTTGGCACCCAAAATGCACCCTCTGTACATATCAGCCTCACAGAAACAGTATAAGTGTTCAGAAAGGTTGCCACGTTTACTTTCATTTCAAAAATAAATAAGGCCCAGTTAATCAGCATATCAAATATCCAGGTGTGTTTAAAATCAGTTTATATGGATAAATTTCAGGGCTCTAAGAAAGTATTTTATTTAAAGGTGCAGCTACACTATTGTTCGAATGGATTCTTTTGTACTTCTGTGTGACAATTAACATTTAATGAATGACTATCTAGACTGCCATTGGTGGTAATTACTATATGTAGTTTATTAACAGCAATCCATTGTTGGATGTGCCTGTATTGATTTGTTTTGCAAACAAGTCTTCACACGTTCAGCCGTGTGTTCAGCAGTATTTGTGCATTCCTTTTTAAGAACCTGTTTCATTTGTTGATGCTGATATTGCCTCTAAAAATTTTAGCCAGCAAATCCTCAGGTACTAGAATGCCTCTTTGATCGGAGTGATTTTAATTGCATTAAAATTTTTATAAACTTTTAGCTATAAAAATTTTGCACTTAGATCCTCAGGGAATCCCAAAGACTACACAACATTGTTTTTCAGGTAAATAATTTATAGAAACTTACTTTTACAGGAGACTTCAGAGATGCGTGCTGTATTATTTTTTTGGTAAAGAGCCAAGGTCTGGGAGGGTTAAATGTCTTTTGCCTAAATCATACAGTTGGTTATCTGGCTATAATAGGACACAAATACAGATGTCCTTACCCACTGGTTAGGGACCCCATGCTGCTTTTAATTAAGGTTTGGACTCAATCCGTTGGTACCAACTGTGTGTTTTTTAAGAAGAGGAAAACTTGTATAATCTACCATTTCTGAAAAAAAAAATAAAAATTCAGATTGAGAGAGAGATGGACATCGTAATCCAGCTCACTTGTCATCACGTGTTCTAATTTGGCTAAGGCAGTTGACGAATAACTGTTAAAATGTATTGTGTTATTAAAAATAACACAGTAAGACCCATGATTAAATATCAGGGCTGTAATTTAATCTCAGGAGTTCTGGTGTTGTTCATAAACCATTTGGCTTTTTTCTGTAACAGATGACGTCAAAATACAGCTTGATTGAATTATGACCTGGGTTACAGGAGCACCTGCTTGTGCCTCTTTACTTCACGGCATGTCAGCATTTCCATTACAAACGTTTTTTTCTGCTCTGACATTTCTAACTTTGAATAGTTAGACTAGACCGATGGTTGGCATATAAACTTTTAGCCCCTGGGAAAAGACTATTTTTCCAATAAAACAGAGAAGGTGGTGACAAAGCCCCATTACAAACTACCTTTTAGAATGTTCTTCCTTGCTTTAATCTTCCATTAATTTAAACATTCCCTTTTGGGGTACTTAGCTAAATTGCAAGGCATCCAAATGGAAGGTTTTTAATCTCAAATTTCTCAAGCCAAGTCTTGAATAGCAGATATTTAGAGACTGTTAAACTAGGAAAGGATCTAGCTTCTATGAAGGAGGGTATTGAAATGGTAGCTCTGGACACTGCAGGCTTCATAATGTGTGAAATGCTGAAGTACAAGACTTGAAAAACATGCAAATTGACGTACCTTGTCAGTAATTAGTTTTATATCCAGTTAAATGAGTAAACATCAATAGTGAATGCTTTAGAAAGGTATATTTACGTATTTATATCATAGCCTGGGGACTTCTGGCGTAGCTTCAATTTTGCCCCTTTGGCTTTTTAATATGTAGGCAATGGAGATAGAATATTGTTTGTATCTACCTAGCTACTTATTTCTCTACCTATCATAATTCTTTTTTTTAACCTTTTTTTAACTATTTTATTGGGGATATTGGGGAACAGTGTGTTTCTCTAGGGCCCATCAGCTCCAAGTCGTTGTCCTTCAATCTAGTTGTGGAGGGCGCAGTTCAGCTCCAAGTCCAGTCGCCGTTTTCAGTCTTCAGTTGCAGGGGGCACTGCCCACCATCCCATACAGGAATCGAACTGGCAACCTTGTTGTTGAGAGCTCGCGCTCTAAGCAGCTGAGCCATCTGGCCGCCCCGACCTATCATAATCCTTATATGGTTGTAGTACGTGCTGTGTTCGAATCCCTGTGTTAGCAATCATACCACACAGAGGGCTTTGTTGGAGATAGGACCTGCCCTGAGAGGTCCTATATTCTGACAGGAAAGAATAGAAAAACCACGTTTATAATCAATACTCACTGTCGAGAACACGAGTGTCGTTCATGTTGTGAGAGTTTAAATAAATAAAAACTTACTTTTTGCTAGGGGAAACTCATAATGAAAGATTCATGGACAAATCGACTCCAATCCTTGAAGGGGAGGGGTCGGATTTTGACATAGAGATGTTGGGACCGCGCATTTTCGATCACTCTTAAGTAGGCACAGAGGAAGATTCTTCTAGAGGGCCCATTACAGAGAATGCCCAGCAAGAGAGGCTCCTCAGCTCTGCAGTGGAGTGAGCTCTGATCTACGCACCTGCGCTAACTTCCGGGCAAACATTCTTGACTTAGAGGCCTTTTGAAAAATCATCTTTCGTGATTTTGGATTTCCTTGGGGGTGTTAGATATTACAATCCAGTTCCTTTCTAAAATGTACTCATACGTTTTTAATGGTAGTGTCACGATGGAAATCAAGGTTTTTTTATGTTCCAGACTCTTCCTATTATATCATTTAGCAGTGGAAATTTTCTTGAGCCAAAACGGTAACTACTTTGGAGAAAAGTATGTATTTCACTGAATTCTGGAAATCTAGATTCTTTTGCAGTGTTTGCTGCTAAATAGCAGTTTCATGTTGACAAAATAGTAGAACCTCAAAGCCTGCATCTTAAAACCGAAAAAATAATTTGAAACTCTCAGTACACTTCGAGAAAAGTTTTATACTATACTTAAAAATATTTTCAGATTGCAAGAGTTCATCCTTACAATTTTTATAATAATCTATGCCATCAGCATTATCAATACCACATCTTTTGGTTCAAAAGCCACCAGGGAAATGTCATAGTTATTACTGTCGTGTAATACATTTGGGAATGCATTTTTAATGTTCTCAAATATATTGTGACTTTTACCAACACTTAATGTTTATCAGAACACTCTGAAATAGTCACAGAGAGCTTTGGATGAAATCTATTGTGATTACATAACAAATAGTAAATATATATATATTTATATAATATATAATAATATATATATTATATTATTATATTATATAATTATATTATATATATTATATATATATTTATATATATATATTTATATATATATATAAATATCATCCTCTCCTCAAGAATTGATGAGCTCAGACTAAGGCGTTCTTCTCTTTGTGACTTCCAAGTATTTCAGTGTGGCACGTGCTTCCAGTTTCCACAAGAAGCCTGTAATTCCATTGATGGCTGAAACAGGCTTAGGAAGAATTTATTAATAAATGATTGTGTTCACTACAGAGTATAAACAAGATTTTTTATGAAAAAGAATATTTCAGATCCATTATTAAAAATGTCAGTTACAAACCTATGTAGTCTCAAAATGTTTTCGTCACATTAAAAAATAATGGATTTATAACAATTTCAATTATTGTTCGAATAATAGTTGTTTGTCACGTGTCTCCTTGAATATCCTTGTCTACTGAGCGGTGTCCCAAACCTTTGAGTGCTTTTCTGTTCTCTTGTGGACACTGTGATTCTTCATCTAGTTACTTTTAGCCACAAGATTAATTTTCTTTTGCCACCTAATTTCCCCCTCATTTTTTGCTAACCTTTTATTATTCTTCAATTTATCTTTTCAGCCCATGCAGAACTATTTGTCTTTTAGATGAAGTGTACATTTGCATTGTCCCACTTCTGCAGGAATTCTACACTTTACTCTTTAATAATTTTGGTAGAATTGGATAAGGTGAGAAATAATCCATAATTATTTTAATTAATTCATTCATTCATTTTACTTTAAAAATTCCATTGTTGTTTAAGGCCCAATTGATTTAAAAAGAATGTTAAAAACTTCAGAAACATGAAAGGTGTGAATGCCCATCGTATTACTTTTTTTCAGTGTGAATACAGAGGGTGCCAAAAAAATGTATACACATTTTAAGAAAGGAAAAAAACTGTACTAAAATTGTAATACTCAGTATATACCAGTAACAAAAGATGAATACAGGTCATGTGTATACATTTTTTTGGCACCCCCCTGGTATATGTCACTGGAGTGACAATTGAATTATTAACAATTAGTCGTTTTCATTTACTCATTTGTCCATTCATTCATTCATTCATTCAATAGCCGTTTTTTGAAAGCCAAGACAGTTGCAGTGCTAGATACTATGGTGATACAAAGAAGACAAGATTTCAACTTTAGTGTTGCAGTTGGAGCATAAGATTGCTGTTGTTAGGTAAAAGCTCTTTGATTCATTAGGAAAGTACTTTTAAAATCAGTGATGTTGAAATAAAGAGTTAAGACTTCTTTAAAAGATACTTTTCAAATATAACGAAGTGCAGACTTCATATTTCTGACTGAAACATAGAAATTCTAGAATCTGTACATGTGTACTTCTACATGAGTATAAAGGAAGGAGATAGGATTTGAATGATTATGGAAATTGGACCTTGAAGAATATTGTTGTGAATGTTCTCTCACATTTAGTAACAGAGACTCTTGGGGAGGCATGACAGTTTTGTTCCATGGGTTCTTTTTGAGCAGAAATTAAAAATTTGGATTTATAGTTAGTAGTACTGACTTCGAGGGCACTAGATATGACACTTAATCTATTTTATTTCCACACTTGAATTTTTATATTTATTTTTAAATTGATAGGCAGAAAAATTATTTACTTTTAAAATGAAATAATTCTTTATTGAGCCTCTACCGTGTGTCAGGACTATGCTAGAAGTAAAATGACGAGCAAGACCGATGTGTTCCTGCATGGACTAAATGTAGGAAACACACATTAACTGAATAATCAACTCAAGAAATGTCAAGTTCTACGTTTGAGAGGTGTGTGGCCTTAGATGAGTTTGCAGTACAAACCCAGCGTTCAGGAGAGGCTTCCCGGAGGCTGGCTCACCTGAACTCTGGTCTGACAGATGAGAGGGGTAAAGTGGGCTGGGAGGGTGGGTCCCAGGCAGAGAGAGTGGGGCATGGTGTTTGGGAAGGGACTAGAGTGTGCAGGAGGGTAGGGGCCAGATCAAGCAAGGCCGAGCCACAGGTAGTCTGTGCTGTCCATGACGTTGTGCCTGGGTGCAGCCTGCAGCACAGAGCTCAAGTGTATTTGGTGTGGGTGGCCCCAACCAGTTGTGAGGCTTCTGCAGAAATCCAGGGGAGAGATGGGGTTGCTGGTCCTACAGTGTGGGTGGTGAAGTTAAGAATTAACAATAGACCTTATTTGAAATCTGTAGCTTTAACCCACTGGGGAACATTCATCATGGGCCCTTTTGTGTGTGTGTGTGAAACTTCGTATAACTTTTAATACTTGAAAATTTGTTAGCTTTATACCTCCTAACAGTAACTGAGACCCAATTCAGCTACCATGTGATATGCCTTTTTAGCAACCAAGCACCCATAGAAGTGATTTGTAGTGTCCGAGAAAAGTGGTAGCTTGACTTTTGCAGTTCTGTTGTGAGAGGGTGCAGAGGTGGAATTGGGAGACCAAGGCGGGAGGCACTCATCCTTCTTACTTAATGGTCTTTAGTGATTATGCACCTTGTAGGCTTCCTATAACTCATGTTCTTATTACCAGTAAACGTGATGGTTTAGTTCAACCTGTTGAATTCGTTGAATACCTTCAGTCAGGTATCAGCTAGAAAATCTACAGTATTTGTTGGTGAACTTGAGGAGGGTGATTTGATTTATATGGTATTCTCTCTGACATCAAAGCACTGTTATTTGATTGTACATTTTTCTGAGGTGGCCCATGAAAATTATGTTAACTTTTGATTGGGAACAAAATTAAGCTTCTGATTTTCACACATCCCAGGTAATATCCTGCCTTGCTCTTTTCTAAAGATGGCCTCCCTCTTTCACTCTGACCCTCTCACTCTCTGCCTTCCCTCCTTCTCCTTCCCCTCCATTTTCTCTTTAATCTTACTGTTCACCTCTCAAACCAGTATGTTTGTTAGTTCCTTTTAGTTGGGGAAAATAATGCCATCCTTGCAGTGTATTTTCTCTTCAAGTTGAAGAAAAATTCTCTCTCTCTCTCTCTCTCTCTCTCTCTCTCTCTCTCTCTCTCTCTCTCTCTCTCGCCAGCTAGTTAGAGCATTGGGGTAATAGTGTGGGTAGGGGTTGGATCCTGATATCTGTGCCAGTTAGTTATACTTGGCTCCATGACCCAGGAGCTCTGTGTGTTCTTCACCAGAAGGATGCTGAAAAGAAAGAGGCATAGGACCGTCTGCATTGAGCCGAAAGCTCAGTAAAGCATTTGCCTTGCTGCTGGTGAGTTACCTGTAGTTAGTTGGGTAATATTGATGTAAGCAGACAGGATTCACGTGTTGTTCCTGCCTCTTGGAGAATTCCTGTGGCATCTAGCCATGTGTTTATAACTCTCAGTTAAAAAATAAGTGACATACAATTACCTTCCTTTTAGGGTGGGGAGGCACACAGAGAGTTTCAACAGTATCTGCGATGCTTTATTTTTTTTTGTGGAAAAAATGGTAGAATGTCATGGTTGAGAATTCTATGCTTGAAATAGTTCATGATTAAAAACAAAACAAAAATGTAGCATATCAAATAAAAACTCTCCCTGTCATTCACATCCCCCACTGGCTACAGTCCTTTCTATTGACATCCTTCATAGAGAGAGTTTTGTGGATTATCATCTACCCTGGCTGCTTTTGTATCCCTTCTTCCCATATGCTTTTTATTTTAAGTCTAACCCCAGCCAAGTATTACAAAACATATTTTATCTTGTAATTTGACACCTACAAAATAATACATGTAACACATGTAAATTATGAAGCTTAATAATGGAGTGAACTCCCGTGGACTCACCACTCAGTCTAAGAACTAGATTAATATCAGAACCTTTGATTCTCCTTGTGGGTCCTTCCTTACCCACATTCTCCCATCTTTCCTGCCAGGGGTAAATATTCTATATTTGTAAGTAGTTGTATTACATGTGTTGCATGACATGTGTTGTGTATGTGTCCCTAAACAATATGTGGCTTGGTTTTCCCTGATGCAGGATTATAAAAATGGTATCCTTAGATTGTCTCAGGCTACTTATTTTTTTTTTTCATTCAGTATTGTGTGTTTAAGATTTATCCATATTGTTGTATGTGGCATTAGTTATTTTCACGGCTATTGAAGATGCTTCAATTTATTTATGCGTTTCCCAGTTAATGAACCTTTGAATTGATTCCCATTTTTTTTTTTTTGAACTGCACGCTTTCTGAACATCTCTTGATGCATGCTTCATCATCTGTTTTGATATATGGAGGGTAGATATCTATGAGTAAAATTGCCAGTTTATAGAGTTATGTGAATATTCAGTGTGACAAGATAGTGTCAAATTGTTTTCCAAAGTTCATTACCAATTTACACTCTCACCGGCAGCATAAAAGTTTACTATTGGTACACATTGTTGCCACCTTTGGTGTTATTACATTTCTTAATTTGTATCAATATAGTGGGTATAAGATTAAAATGTATCTCCCTGTGGTCTTAATTTGCATTTCTCTAATGGTTAATGAGGTGAACATCTCAATATGTATTTATTTATCATTTATGTTTGTTCTTCTGTGGAATCTATCTTCCCTTTCAATTTCTATTGAGTTATTGGTTTTTATCTTACAGATTTATAGGTGTTCTTGATATATTTTTGGATAATTCTTTCTGTCATACATGCTACAAATACTTTCCTTTATTTTATGACCTGTCTTTTTATCCTCCTTATGGTATGTTTTGATGAACAAAAGACCTTAAATTTAATGTGGTTATATTATTATATTTTTCCTTTGCCCTTTCATGGTTTGTGTCATTGTTGGAATGTCCATTTGTACCCCAGAGTTATAAAGATTTTCTCCTGTATGCTTCTTCTGAAAAGAATTTAATAGTTTTGACTTCTGTATTTAAGTTTTTAATACAGTTGTGACTGATTTTGTAGAATGGAAAGGGGTCCAATTCCATGTTTCGATAAATGTCTTCAGACTGTTCTAGAATCATGTACTGAAAAATCCATCCTTTTCCTAGATATCCACAATACTAAGGGTCTTTCATTCTGAGTCCTTTATTCTAATCTGATGGTCAGTTTGTCTACCCTTGCCTCAGTACCATATTATAATGTTATATGTAATACATTTTTGGGTCTGGTAGGTAAAGTCCTTCCTTTTCTCAAGAGAGAATGTACATATGTACATATTTTAATTTTGGCTATTTGGGGCCTATGTTCTTCCATAGAAATGTAAAAATAAGCTTGTCAGGATTTTTCATGAGCCGTTTAAGGATTTTATTGAGATTGCATGGAACCGAATGATCATTTTGGGGGGAAATTAATACATTTTTAATGATGATTATCTCCACTCATGTATCTCTCCATTTCTAGGTCTTTCTAGATATCTCAAGATAAAGTTTTATAATTTTCTCCATGAAGTTGTGCATGTTTTTTGATGATTTATTCTTAGGTACCTTATTATTTTGTTGTCGTTGTTACTAATATTAATGATATTTTCTTTTAAATTAAATATTCAAATTTTCTTTTTAAATCAATTATTCAAATTGTTTGTTGCTGGTATATATACATACACTTGATTTTTATATGTTGATTTTCATGTTCAGCCATGTTGTTAAACTCTCTTATTAATTCCAAAAATGTCTTTGTATTTTCTTCAGAGTTTCCCGTATAGATAGTCATGTCATGTACAAATAATGACAATTCTGTTGTTTTTCTTTTCAAATCCCTATACCTGGCCTTTTTTCACCCTTGTCTTAATGCTCTCTAGGACCTGAAGCACGCTGTTTGTTAAACAGAAGCAGCAATAATGGGTATCCTTGTCTATTTCCTGATTTTCACTGTTGATAGTGATGATGGTAGATATTTTGTTAAGGAAGTTTCTTTCTGTATGTATTTTTGCTAAGAATTTTATCGTGAGTGATACTGATTTATATAAAGTGCTTTTTTCTCTATATATTTAAATTACGATTTAAAAAGTCTCCTTTAAGGTATTAATGTTGTGAGTGACATTTGTATTTTTCTCTTTGGTGAACTCCTTTTGCATTTTTGGATTAAAACTAATGTGATCATGATGTATTTTTATTACACTTTTAATAATAACATGTTAGATTTAGTTTTCTAATATTTTCTTTGGTATTTTACATCTGTGTTTATAAGTAAGATTGGTATATAATATTTCTTCTCTTACTGTCCTTGTCTGGTTTTGGCTACAAGGTAAATGAATAGGGGAACATTTCTACTCTGTTTTCTCTGGGAGAGTCTATATAAGGCTGAAATAATCTGTTCCTTGAAATTAGGTAAAACTTGTTTGTATAACTATCTGAGCCTAATGTGAGAAGATTTTGAACCACTGATAAAAATTTTGAAGTATTGAGAATGAGAATTTTACTTTATTTCAGTTTGAAAATTATGTATATGAATAAAATTACATATGTGATGTATGTTTTTTCCCATTTTAAGTTTTTAAATTGATTGCCATAAAGTTTTTCATGGTATTCCCTTATTAGCCTTTAATCTCTGCTGAATCTATGATTAAGTTTCATTTTTCATTCCTGATTTTATTTTCATTTTCCTTGATCAAAATCACTGGAAGTTTTTCTCATCTAGTAGTCTTTTCAAAAAGAATCAACTTTTGGCTTTGTAAATTATTTGTGTGTGTGTGTGTATGTGTGTGTGTTTCTACTTCATTAATTTCTAATCTTTATTATTGCCTGTTTTCTGTTTGATTTGGGTTTATTCTGATTTTTTCTAACTTAAATTGATCACTTTTTTAAAGTTGTCATCATTTATTTTTTTTAAATATAAGAACTTAAGACTATAAAATGCCCTCAAAGTACTGCTGTTACTGTACTCCCTAGGTTTTAATATGTAACATGTTCATTATATTTTATTTATATGCATTTTAAAATGCCCTGTTTGATCTTTGGCCCCCTTGCAATTTTTATTGCTGCCTTAGAAATTTTACAAGTGAATGTTATTCTTTTATTATGACTTGTAATTAATTTGTTGTGAGAGAACTGTTCTATCTGACAATAGTTCTTTGGTTCTTATGAGACTTGCTTTATTGTTGGTTTTAATTAATCAGTTTTCATAAATGTTCCATTGTGTGCTTGGTAAGAATTTGTATTACTTGAAAGATGATATGTGCCTGTGTCCAGAAATTTAAGCTTGTTAATTGTGCCTTACAGTCATTTATATCTTTACTAATGGTTGGGGTTTACTTGTTTTGTTTTTTGTTTTTGGTGAGGTGGAGGTGGGGGAGGAGGGGGAGAGGGGTGGTGTCTACCTGACAATTTCTCTTTGAGAGAAGTGGATTGAAATAATCCTCTCTGCTTGTGATTTTGCAGATTTCTCCCTGTGTATTTGTACCAGGTTTATACATCTTGAAAATATATTATTACATGTATTCAAGTTTAGTTACTAGACCTTCCTGATTATTTAAACTTTTCTGCTCTTTTGTCTTAAAGTCCATATTTTTCTGTTATTAGTATAGTTATCCCACTTTCTTTTTGGCTAATATTTGTCTAGTATATCTATTCTTTGAACTTTTATTTTCAACCCATCCATGTTGTTGTGTTTTAGTATGCCAGCTGCAGCTGGATTTCATTTTTAATCTAATCAGAGACCATCAAATTATTAAAATCCACTTACATATTTTGTACTTCAGTGTAGGCTACTAACAGAGACTACAATGGTGCCTCTTGGAATTGTGTAATATGGTAGCTCTGTGATTACTGTCTTCTAAATTCTTGATTCCCATTTGTGTTGCTTTTTATATACTTTTTTTCTCTTCCTGTCACTCCTTTGAAGAAATTGATTACGGTTTTGTTCATTATTTCATTTTCCCCTCCCATTGTTTGGAGTTTATTTCTGTTCTTTTAGTGGTTACCTTTGAGATTTTACTATGCATAGTTATCTGACATAGTCTAAAGTTTGTCTGTAGTCTTAAATCTCCTTTGAAACAATTTTAGGACCATAAAATACTATTCCTTCCATCACTACTCTCCCTATTATTAAAGAGTATTTTTGTTTTCAGCTTTAATATATTTTTTGAAAATTAGATGTGATTATTTTATAGACAGTGTTTAGAGTTACTCGTTTACCAGTTTCTTTGCTCAACACTTTCTAGCATTTTAGCTCTTCTTTATGGGGTCATTTTTATGTTTGGAAGTTTTTAGGTACAGAGATGTTGGAGGTCAACTCTTATATTTTTGTTTAGCCAAATGTCCTATTCTTGTTCCTGAAAGATAATTGTACAGGGCATACAATTCCAGGTTGACTTTGTTTTTTTCTCATTACTCTGATGATTTTATTCTACTGTCTTCTGAATTTCTCCATGGCTCATGAAAGGTCTGCTGCCAATCTAATTGCCATTCCTTTCTAGGACATCTGTCTTTCCTCCTGACTGTTCTTTCTGTTTTTGGTATTTAGCAATATTATTTTATTAAACTCTCTCAGCAGCTTTTGAGTAAAATGTTCATGAATATTTGGTGGACATTCTAAGCATCCGGCTTCTCCATACCACAGTTTCCTAGGGTTATTTTCTGCCTCTTTTTTGTAGCTGTTCTTCTTCTGCCTGAATTGTAAATGTTGGAGTCTCTTGGGTATTTTACCTGGGCTTCTTTTCTTCTGCTGCTGAAAGGAAGCATGGTGCAGTGCCTCAACCTGGAATCAAATCGGGTTGGCTAATAACTGATGTACAGTTATTAGCCGTGTGACCTTGTTCCCTTATTGTAAAATGGGTAGAAACAAGGTTGTTGGGAGAATTCAATAACAATCCTTGCCATACGCTTAACCCATGTCCAAAACATGGTAGGCAGTCAGGACATATCTACTGTTATTTTCATGTGTATTTTCTTCCTAAGTTATCTCATACATTTCCAAGGTAACAGCTCTCACATATATCGCTTCAGTCCCATTTGTGCCTTCCAGTGTCAGTTAGTAGAGCTAGTTGACTTTCATATTGGATTTCCTTTTCTCCCTTAGTTTTCTGCATCTTGGGAATGGCACTATCATGCATCTAGTTGATTAAACCAGGATCTGGACAGATTGGCCCCTTCCTTTCTTTTATTTTCTCCCCATCTAATCATTGTGGAGTCCTCTCCAGTTCTACTTTTACTTGTTGAAGTCAGGCACCATGGTTTCTTGTCTGGTATACTCTAGTAGCCTCCTAGCTACTCTCCACATTTCTGCCTTTTCTCTGTTGAATCCACATTCCAAAGCAGCCACAGTGAATTTAAAACAAATGTCTAACGGCATTTCAATTCCCAATTTAAGTGTTTTTCATTGTTACACTTTCAGTATGATAGGATAACTTCTGTACTCCTTAACATATTTTGAAGATACCTCTACAACCTCATTAGGTTCCATTCTCCTATATTCTCTACATTCAAGCTACATTGGACTTATTGTAGGTCTTGGAGTTAGCACAGCTGTTCCTTGACCTCAGGGCTTTTGCACACGCTGTAGAGTTCCTCTTTGTTGGCTAACTCCATTCCAATTTCATGTGAAATGCCATTTTCTCAGAAAGGCTTTGTTTGATCTCCTAATACAGATTAAAACTTCTTTTGATTCAGTAAATACTGGATTTGTTTAATAAATAATTCAATAAATATATATGTGTGTTTTAATTTGAATCTACTGATTAACAGGAATGACAGTTATATGGGACAATGCTTATTTTAAGTTTAGTCGTAGTGTTATTGGAAACCACTAAACTTCATTCCTCTGTGCTCATTTATTGGAGTTTTAAGGTCATATAGATTTCTTATGATCATATTATATATATTTTTGAATTTACACATCACATCCATTTTGCATGTAAAATTTATTACCAGATAAAATATCAGCTCAAATCAGAGATTGGAAAACTCACACTCAGTGAGTACCATGTGTCAGGCACGCTAATGTCATTATCTTCTATAAAGCCTGAAATTCCATCATCCTCAAGTCACTAAAGAGGAAACTGTGACTCAGAGAATCCCCTGACTTGTCCAAGGCCATAGAGGTAGTGGGGACAGAGCTTTGATTTAGTCTAGGTGTTTGAACTTCAAGAGGAGAACTCATTCCATACCTTCTGCCTTCTTTCTTCTCTGGGCAAATGTTTAACAAATTGCTGCAGTGAGTACAGTTCTCATAGTTCTCTCACATATATAATCTTATATAATATGTACATCAGGTTCTAGAGGGGACATGATATTGTTGACATTTCATTATGGATCAAGCTTTTTATTCACTAACTGCTTTATTCCCCAGAACACGGCTCTAAGGTTTTTGAGATTACAGTTGACAAAAGTTAAACAAAGAACTATTGAGTCCTCTGACAAGTGACACAATGTAATACTTAATTGTTGACAAGTTTTTTTTCATTAGCTGGAGAAGGAGAAAACATAGAAACTTTTAACATTTCAATCATTGTGTCTGTTTTCTGTCTGGTTAGTTAGTTGGCTATCTGTTGATGTACATCTATGACTGAATATGTTTTAGAAAAAATGTAAATAGTATAACTAGGCTTGGATTTTACAGATATTTTTATGGGAAGACTAAGATTGTTTTTTTTCTTAAAGTTACTTCTTTATAAAGAAAAGTATTAACCAGATAAATGTTCAGTTAGGACTTAATTATGGCAAAAATCAAGAAAGTGGAACTGAAATTTGGGAAGTGTCCTTGGGTGAGTTGGGTTCTTTGGGCCAAGTAGGATGTCCTTGGTCAGAGCAAAACGGGACATGGGGGAGGGGACGTGCAAGTGCCAGTGAACCAACTTCTCTGTCTAGGGTTTCCTCGGTGCCTTCTATGGCTCTCACATTCTTTACTAAATATTTTGATTGTTGGCAGGGTGTTCTGGTTTGAATACACATTTTGATGTTTTGATTTTATTAAGCTAAAATTTAATTAAAAACTCATGCTAATATTCAGTACCTTATGGTATGAATTTTACTATTTTACCTCTTACATGTGTAGCATCTAAAAAAGGAATGTTCCTTAAAAGAAGAAATCATTCTCGTCTGCTACAGACCTAGAGAATAAACACATGTTTCTGAAACTAGAATGACAGGCAAGAGCAGGGGTCAGCAAACTTTTTTGAAAGGAGCCAGATTATAAACAATTTTGGCCTTTGGGCCATATAGTTTCTGTTGCGAGTGCTATATTTTGCTGTTGTCGCATGAAAGCAGCTGTAGACAACAAGTAAACCAAAGAGCATGACTGCATTCCAATACAACTTTATTTACAAAAGCAGGCAGCAGCTGGATATTGCAGGGTGGGGGGAGGGCATAGCTTGCAGCCCCTCAGTCTAGAGAAATGTAATTTAGACTTAAGTGTAAGAAAGGATGGGCTTCTCCTCCCAGCCCTCCATTATTGGCTCTGTGATATTGGACAGCTCACTTTAAATCTCAAAGAATGAATTTATTCATTTGTAAAGGGGAACAGTGGTACGTTTTCTTGTATGAGTGATATCTGCTTTCTTTATATTTTCTATGCATTCAATATATATAATACTATGTTGAACATATGTTACTTTCGTACACAGGGAAAACTATTAAAAAATGAAAACAAAAGCTAAAAGTAGAAAGTTGTGAGAAAAATTATGTATGTGGAAGAGTTTTATGAGGAGTAGATCGGTTCTTTGTGGAATCAGGATGGACATAAATAGATCAATAAATAAGTATTAGGTATGAAGATCATGGGCAAAGATTGTTTCTTGTGAATTTTGTATCATATAGTACCTAATTAGATAGAGTCATTAATTGATTATTTTATAGCTTTTTTTTATACATTCATTTATCAATCCGTTAGTAGATCTATCGAGCCTTCACATAGTCCTGTATGTAAAGGACTGTTTAATGCTTGAGATAGTAAAAATGATGATAAAGAACATAGTTCTCAATCTCAAGCAGTTCACATTGAAGAAGATGACCATTTGCATAAAATACTGCTCTACTCTACAACATTCTCCATTAGAAGCGTGTATGTACCGGGCACCACTGGGAAGTCAGAATCGTTGGAGTAGCGATGGGAGCCGAAGGACGCCCGTCATGGGGACTGCTCTGTCAGTTAGATCTTGAAGAATGAGTAGGGAATCTCTAGACAGAAGGTGGAAGGACAATTTGAGCTGAAGGAAAAGTATGCGCAATTCTAAACTTTGCAACCACAGGTAGTTCTCTAAGTCTTAGGAGCGGGGGATGTGATGTTCAAAGTTGAGCCGGGGTCAGGGAGTAGAGGTCAGGGAGTTGGGACATGTTTGGAACCACAGAAAACTTTGGGAATCTGATGAAAGGTATTACTTTTCATTGGAAAATTCATATAGCATGAAGATTTAATATTTTGCATACAATTTTGAGCATAAGGGTCTAGAGATCACTTTATGAAGATCAATAAACTTTCTGTTTGCTTCCCTTCTTGAAAAATAAAGGGAATTAGTATACATTAGTATAGACAGTCCCTGACTTAATGATGGTTCGACTTACGATTTTTTGACTTTACAATGGTGCAAAAGCGATATCCATTTAGTAGAAACTGCAATTTGAATTTTGAATTTTGATCTTTTTCTGGGCCAGTGATAGGTGGTATGAGTCTCTCACGATGCTGGACAGGGGCAGTGGCCATAGCTCCCAGTCAGCTATGAGATCACAAGGGTAGACAACCAACACTCTACATTGTGCTGTGGGGCCAGCCAGCATTTTTTAGATATTGTATTCTGAGCATGTTTAAGGTAGGCTAAGCTAAACGATGGTGTTTGGGAGGTTAGATATATTAAATGCATTTTTAACTTAATGATATTTTCAACTTAAGATGGGTATATCAGGGCATAACCCATCTGTATACAAATGCTTCATTGTGATGCTTCATGCAAATATACTTGATAAGCTTAAATAAAGTTTTTTGCTCTATTTACTTAAGGTTCTGGGAGTCCATGAGAGTATGCTGAAACTGTCATGTTTATAATTTTCATAAAGCGATGGTTAAAGCGAAATCAGAGAAGATGTCTTATTGGTAAATATCCACACACCCCAGTTGCCCTGATGCTGAAGAGATATATAACTTTTGATAGCATGTCCTCATCTGTAAAATGGTGCTACTCATACGACCTACCTCACAGAGTTGTGAGGATCAAATGAACCCATCCAAGAACAGCACTTAGCCCCAGGTTTACACAATAAGAACTCAGTAAATTTTAGCAGTTGATACTGTGTTTGAGTTGTGGAAAAGCCCTAATTTCCTTTATGGACGTTCATATATGGAATGTTCACAAATACATGAATTCCTTTATTGAACATATGAATAGTTTTGCGTGATTTGCTGCATAAACGTCTGTGTGGGCCCATGTATTTCTGGATCTTCATGGATCATTTCTTTTGAAATAAAACTTCCTTAACTGAAATACCATTCACAACACTGGGTAAGCTCTTCTCAGTGATAGGTTGCGTTACATATTTTCTGTATATAACAGCAGCAGTGGTGTAGATAACTAATGGGTATTATGTGCTTTTTCTTTCTTTTTTCTTTTTTTTTACAGCTTCTAATATTCAGTGGGGAAATTTTCCTTGTTAAGAGACACTGACAAGGCCAGTTGGCCTAAAATTAGCTCCAGCAGCTGTGTTTTGAATCAAGGCCCCACATGTGCACTTCACACTCTTTTCCCGCTGTGCTTGTCTGCTTCTTTATCTTGCTTCAGGGAGCAGCCTTTTTGGGTGAATTTTAACATCCATGTTTTTCCGGGTACAGCCAGAAAGGTGCTTCCATGTAATCTGATGCCGTGTTTATTTACATTTATGGTGTAGCAAACCCCAGAACAACAAAAGATGTATTTATTTATCTTTTACAAACCATCCTCCAGTATAATTTTAACTCCGGTTATGTATGGAGATTTTGGTCTTCATTCATCTCCATCCCTACTCCCAAATTCATCAGTTATCAATATAAAAGAAAATATCAAAAATTAAGCTTTGGAGTCAAAATAAAGACACTAAGTCATTCTTATAGTTAATTGCTACCCAAATCAGCTTTTTAAAAAAGAAAAATTATCTCGTATTATTTTTGGATTTTTTGAGTGCTATTAATAGAAATAATTTAGGTTTTGTTTTATCACTTTACATTCAGGAGCCAATGTCAACCAGCATAATTTTATAGGTTCTAGTCCCTTTGTATTTCTTTGCCCTACTGTTTGGTTAATAAAAATTTTTTAAAGCATATATTCATATACACAACATTATCATGATTTGGTTTAAATATCTGTGGTTATAAGTGCACTTCATTTCACCTAATTAAGTTATTGAGTCATTTACACATTAGCAACGTACTACTATTCCACTTTTACAGGAACTTATTTTAATTATACCCACAGTTCTGTTCTGCTCCATTATACCCATAGACCAAGCTGAATAATAGCAGTCTTAAAAGCCATATGCTAAAAGTGATTATAGGTCATTAAGGCCAAATTAAGGTAACATTTCTGATGGCCACAAGCGGAAGTCTAACTAACAATTACTTTTTTCTTTTGCTTTGGGAACTCATTCTATTTGGCTTTGATGTTGATAATCTCATAGTTGAATGCCTGATGTTTGGCATGTTTTGGTAGTTGCTTTGATCATGTTTTTTTTTTCTTGGGGGAAATATATATAACATACTTTTTATTTATCTAGAAATCTCTATTCAATAAATTTACTGCCATCTTTTTCTAAAAATTATGCTTTCTCTTTAGTCCTTTCTCTTTCTATACCTTTAAGAGTCATGGGGGCAACCAGTTTTCATAATTTAGGAATATGAACGTTAGAATGTGCTTAAGTTAGTTTTTTGAATAATGAAAATAAAGTTGTGCCACTTGGACCTAAATAAGCATATCCCATCCTTCCAAAGAGAAGTATCCTGACTTTATCTCTTTTGATGGGAATTTTGCCTAAAAACAATAATAATAAACAATGTGGCTTTTAATAAGTTGATATTAATTTTGGTTGTCATGAAATCATTTATTAAGAAAAAAGGACTTCCTTGAGGCTTCTCCATATTTATTTTGTAAGCTAAGGATGTGTGACTCTAATGTTAATTTTCTCCTTGAGAAATACTTAGGTTTTGGATGGAAATGAATAACTCTAGATTATTTTGTTGATTGCATAGACATATAACTAGGGAGATACATTTTTAATTATCATTATTTGATTACCTTCTAATTTCGTAATCTATGATTGAAATTAATAAGATTTAAATAGGAAAATTACAATTAAAATATTCCAGTTTAGACTTCTTACTAAATTAGCATTTTGTTGGATTAATGAAGATTTTCTATGTTTTCAGATTTGCAACGTATAGGGCAGTTATACAAATATTACTATGGTTGGTATGGAACCTGAGCATTTTGGTTGAAAATATGTTTCCCCCAGCTCATGTAATTTTTTAAAATATTTCCACTGAAGGTGGTAGTTCAGTTGGACATGTCAATGTAGAAATTGGCAATTTACCTTTTCTGTAAAGTGGGAGAAAATAGGCCTATACATTTATGTTTTGTTATATCTGCATTCTTAAAAACCACAAGAAACAAAGTGGTTACCTAAGGAGGATTGGAGAGGGAGTAAAGAATAATATGGTGAAGATGAGACTTCCAAATGTATAACTTTTTATATGATTTTGATTCTTGAACCATGTGAATGTATTTTCTCTAACTATATTTACATTTTTGGAAGTACTAAACAAAAAATGTGGTGACAGTTACAAACATTTGAAATATATTTTGGATCATTTTGTTCAGAATTCTGATCATAAAATGTAAGAATTAAGTAAATGCAATTTTGAGCACAATCATCATTATATTCCTATTAGTGCAGTCATTTTTTTCACATTAATTTTTGGGCAACTTAAACGTATTGGATACCCTAAAGCATGGGTTTGGATAATGCTGCAGTATTAAAAATCAGACTGATGAGAAAGTATATGGAAGAAAATTGTTGGACTAAACAGGAATTTGTTGGTTTACACACTGGATCCCATAGTCGGAGGGCAAGGAGGGATGGAAGAAAGAGGCAGACCACTCCAGATGGGTAGGTAGCAGGTGTAATAACCATGGGAACTTACATACAAGTCTTGTCTTTGGGGGGTTCACAAGATGAGTAAATCTCCATACCTGCCCCCGAGAGTCTTAAAGTTTATATAGAGGCCTTAACGGGATTCAGTCATGTATCAATCCAGATGGTTCAAACAACACCTTACTCTCTCAAGGCTGTATCATTGAAACGGTTCTGGGTATGGGAGCGGTGGGTAGAATGTACATTCCAAGGACAGGTGAGTGCGTGAGGTACTTCTAATTGTCCAAATGCCTGGTCCTGCTCATGGGTCAGTCGGTAGTCACATCCTCTCGATGATCTCCTCCAGCAAAATTTACAAAATTTACATTTACATATGGTTTTGTTGATCCAGTGGTCTTTGGAGCTGGAAGATGCATTATTAGGAGTTAGGTGTGACAGAGACAGGTGCTCGTAGACCACAGGAACCTGCATAGAGTTGGGAATGGAGCAATAAGTGCTGGGGACAAGCTAAATTTTAAATTATCCTGAAAGTACTTCACTGACACTACAATTTTAACCTGTCAAAATGTGACTAAGATGCCAACAAAATTCTCAAAAGTTTTCCAGATTTGTAGATGCTAATGCACTTGAATTAAATAACAGTAATGACATGATTTAGTAATTTTATTTTAATGAGCAATGTGATTGATTTTAACCTTTTAGAAAAGAAATGTAATATGGACATGTATGTTTATTATACTATGGAAAAAGTTCCCTATAAAATTCTCAATACCGTGGTCCTTAAAACATGAAACTGTTCAGTTGGAGAATTTGCATTTGCCTATTGATAGCTGACGACCTACTATTATTAATTTAATATCTTATTGTGTTTATTAATATAAGACTGTTGGGAAATTATGCTCCATTCTTTCTACAGTGGTGTTTTTGCCGATTGATCTAGTCTGAAAATATTGAGACGCAAAAGCCATTATCATAGTTTTTAAACATTATTATTCTTGAATGGGAGATGTGAAATACAGCGCATTGTGGAAAAATATGCTGGTCTGGAAAACCACTCAATCCTTTTAAAGTCAAAGAGATTAAACAATTTGGAATTTTTAAAAACAGTCACATTGGAAGATAAAGGTATATAAGCTCACTTAACTATTAATGATACAAATTAATCTGCAAAGAATTAAAAGCACCTTTGTTAATGGTAGAAGGCACATTCAGTTAATAAGGACATTACTTCTCATTTGGGGTGAGGTTGGCCTCTCATTTATTAATTTCCATTTAAACTACAGATAGAAAGAACTCCATTTTTACCAGACTTCTTGTCACAAGACCCAGTCTCTAAAGAGAAATATCGTTGATGGAAAACCAGAAAGACTAAATAGATGTATTTGGTCTAACAGGCAGTCCATTAATTTGCTCAAATTAAATATTATCTTTAAATATTGAAAGGTTAAATGTACACTGATAATGGATTTAGACAGCTATTAAGCTGTAATTGCTTTCTAATGCAGTTACTAAAAGACATTTGATATAACATATTGAGAAGGAAGGATTAGGAACTGTTCTCTACCTCAGTTTTATCTGAGAGTTTTTAGCTTTAATTTTGGTGGTTGTAGGAACTGGCTAACAACACTTTTTATGAGAATGCATACAATATACATAAAATCTTCAGTGGGCCGGTTGTTGAGGGACTGCATTTTGTACCTTATACTTAATGTTCATACTTTTTGCAAATCAGCAACATCAACACTATCAAATCAACTCTCCACCCCAAATATTTTTCTATTAGATAAAAGTCAAATTTCTGAAAATGTTACCAGTGTATGATTTCTACCCATCTAAGTTGAATTACTGTGTTTTGTGCCCTGGATCTACGGATACACTAGTGACCAAATTAATTTGAAAACTCAGTCTGCTGGAGAGATGCATTTAGCCCAGGTAGCCAAACTGATGGCTTTCACTGGCTGGGTAGTCAGCTTTCTTTTTAATATTTGCATTGTTTGAAGTTGCAGGATGATGTTTTCATGTTTTTCCAGGTGGTGTTTCGTGAGTTGTATTTTCAGGTTTAACAAATTATTGTTAACTCAAAAACACATGCTGATTGAGTCAGTCACTCACTTGCCTCTAAAGTTCAGTGAAAGAACAAAAAATTTTTGGAAAGGAAATTCTATATGTAATCCCTGTGAATCCTTTTCCTTGTGAATTATTTAAACATAATCAAAGTATGAGTATACATCAGGAAAAAATTCACCTGCTGATACGATATCAAGCCTAAACTAAGTATTTTTTAATTGAATAAAGAAGGGGAAAGTAACACACTGCTATTGATCCCTGTAACATTTTGGTTTAGTTTTTATTTTATTTTATAGAATTCACTTTGGTTTCACAAATCATTATCAACGAATAAATACGTGTTGAGGTCTGTTCTGGGGCCTGGAAAGATGTTTCTATTCTTTCTAAACATAGTGTAGTGACAGAGCCACTGCTTGGCACCCACTGGAGTTTTGAATATAGCACTGTACATGGCTACCCTACTTGGTACCTTCAAAGAATGTCATGATAACCATGATTTCATTGAATTTCCAGGGTACTTTTACAAATATATTTTTGATCTTTTTGATCCTCAAAAATAGCTTGATTATTTCAGTTTTAGAAACAAAAATATGTTCTAAGAGGGCTTATAAGTGACTTGCTTAATTTAGAGTGGAGTACATGTGAATATAAGGCAGAATATTAAAAATGTGGTAAGAATTTCAAATGCCATAGGGTTACGGAGGGAGACACTACTACTTTCACTGACTATAACCAAAGAAGAATTTATAGGGAAGTTGAATTCTATGTGTACCATTACTTAATAAAACTGGTAATGTACCCCTTAAAATCTTTCCTGCTTCCAAAATGGATGCTCTGCTTTCTTCCCCCAGCCTTATGCCACACTACAATTAAAAGAATAAAAAAATTACATTTCTAAATTTTACTGTGATGGTTAAGTACAGAATGTAATTGCATTATTCACAAGAGTCTAATGTATAACATTTGTAATCCTTGTGAAATTAGGATTCTATATTCTTAATAGGCTATGCCGAATGTAGGTTTCATTCATTAAAATTGTTGTATAAATCTTTTTGAAAAATTCTGAACCAGATGGTTTTATTTTGTATTTAGAAAATGTTATAGCTATTTACCTGCTAGTTACAACTTTTAAAAAAATATTCATGTTCAAGAATTTGCTTAATAATATGATTTTAATATACTTTGGGCTCAGACCTACCTATCTTTCTTCCTTCTTCCCTTCCTCCTTCCTTTCCTTTCTTCTTTCTCTTCAGAATATCATCTCTCTTTTTTTTGTATTTCTTTGTAAATAAAGTAAATAGAAAAATTGAATTGCAATGGATTGGGTTTGATGTTATCTAAGGTTCTAACATCCTAGGTTTCTGTGAGGCTTTACTTGCATATTTAATACAGTCTTTTATATCATCTACATATGCTGAGAGCAGCTACTAGCTTCTCCGTACCAGAAGCCTTGAATATTATGATATACCATACTACTCACTCTTGATATTTACTGATCCACTATGTACACAGTAGACTCCAAAGCTTTGTAAACTTTCCGGCCCAAACTAAAGACAAAGAGTAAATACATAAACACAGGGAACTTAGGGACTTGGCTGAAAGTTACCACCCAAAGCCTGAAATTTTTTGGTACAAATAATGTATGCTGGTACAAAAAATACCCATGAAGTTGAAGCTCAGGAAGATGTCTGATGTTTGATGTTTATCCTGTCTCACTGTGAATTCGGGGCACCCTTTCCATATACACAGATGGAAAGCACCGTTTAAAAGCAGTGCTCTTGAGTATTGAAGGGTATGTTTACGGAAATCACAGTTGTTCTTCATTCCGTGCTGCTCTGCCTTCTCTGCTGTTAAACACTGAGAGAGTCTTGATCTTAAGGGTTTATTAGAAGCAGCATTGTTACCTGAACAAAGTCCAGGCAACAAAACCGCTAAAAGAGGACATTAAGTGACTGCCATATGTGACGCTGATTTCTTCAGAATTATTCAAATATTTTGGTTGATGGCAAATGTGGAATTTTGCTGATGTCTCTCAGTTACTCTTGTAAAAATGATCCATGCCTTTTCATGTGAAAACTTCCATTGAGTTACTAAATAGTGGAAATTCTTTGAGGGTGGGGGAATATCTCTATCTATGTATCTATGTATCTATCTGTCTATCATCTATCTGTCTATCATCTATCTGTCTATCTATCTATCTATCTATCTATCTATCTATCTATCTATCTATTTTGTATCTGAAACAGGTATCTATCTGTCTGTCTATCTTGTATCTGAAACAGGATTTGGCATCTAGGTATTTTCTCCCTCTGTGGTTTGTGTTCTTAGTATTCGTGACCTCCATGAGTACAAGTCTGAGCAGCAAACAAGTGGAGAGAATAGCCTGGAAGTTTTGTGCTCTACTTTACATGTACTGTGATTGCTTTTCTTGCTATGCCATTCACTTCTGATTTAAATATCTAATGACTCTCATCAAACAACATTTAAACTTTCTATGAGATCCTGTAAGTGTTCCTTTAGATCATATTATGAGTAACAATGGATGAAATGAGCTTCAGTGGAGAGGCTGCGGTTCAGTCTGGGGCTTCTGCAGCTGTTGGCAATGGCAGTAGAACACATCAGTTGAACCACAGCCATCCAGTTAGTGGCATTTTGCCCATTAAGTGATGTATAAAAACAATATTACTGGTACAGTATGTTTCATTTTGCATCATTTGCAGGTTCAGCATTGGCAGGTTCTGTGGCCTGCACTTTTCTCGTCTTGGTGATTAAAAAAACAAAACAAAACAAAAAACAACAACAAAGAAAACCAACACCCCACCCTGGGTACTTTAAGGTGGTGTTAGTGGCATGAATGAAATTACTAAAGAAATGCCTCCTCAGCATTTGAAAACTTGGTCACAAGCCAGTAGTTAATTTATGTTAAAGTAAATTAATCTTGAGGCTGACAAAGAAATGTAGTAGCTAATTTTCTAAGATAGATGTAAAGTCTTTCCTGTGTCATAAATGTCAGGATGAAACCTAGATTATTTCTAATATATTATTGACCTTAATTTTATTCATAAGCTACGTTCGATGTAAGAGAAATTCAATTTAGTTTAATTTTAGCCATCATTTCTGAGCGTGAACAAGTGTGAGGCACTGCTAGTTTCTGTAAGGATTAAAAAGAGGGGCACAGAATAGTTCTTGACCTCACCAAGCTTTAGTAGCATAGTTGGAGACGCGTAAACAAGTAAGGATACAAGGTCAAAAGCGATAGGGTATTTGAAAGGGCTAAGGATAGGGGCTTTTGCTTGTACAAAGCCTTCAGTAAATGACTGTTGAAGTAAAGTGTGTTAAGGAATTAGCTTTGAATTTCAGTTATTTGTATGTCACAATGAACTTCCTGAGAGCTGACTCAAATGGTGATTGCCATTTGATGATGTTTAGTCTAACACTCCAGGACTTAATTCACATAGAAAACACAGTTTTTCCTCTTGGACCAGAAAAAGTAGAAGCCAGTTGTTTTCTTTTTCCTTTGTGCTTTTTCTTTTAAATCTTATTTCCCTCACCTCATTTTCCCCCAGGTTTTTGAGGAGGAGGATATATTCTGCAGTATATTTTACATAAGTTGAGGAAAGTAACTTGGCAAGTGTGAAGTGCAAAGTGAATCTATGTGCAGGGGAGACAGTGAAAAACAACTCAGAGGTAGAGTAATAAAGAGTCAAAGGAACATTGGAAGTTTCTTGTGGAGACAAGAAATGGTAGAACTGTTCCTGTGCTTCATACAGGTTGGAGGAGACATGGGTCGTGGTTAAGAGGCTATGTTTCAAAGTTAGACTGGAAAGTTTGAAGCCTGGATTTCCTTCAATAGCCCCGTGACCTTGGAATAGGTAATCTACCTCTCTTGAGTCTCAGTTTGCTCATCTGTAAAATGGAAAGAGTAATACTGTCTACTTCATGGATAATCCTTAAAAAGCATTGACCACAGGGCCACCTGTTTAAAGAAAAAATACTAACAATATTACCTCTGATTTATTACATGTGTCACATCATGGAGGGAGAGAATGATTTTCAAGAGGTTTGAAAGAAACGTATAAAGATGTTTTTGGCATTGGCATTTCGGTCACATGGAAGTGAAGAGAGAATAGACATTTCATTCAAAACCATGCAGCACTGAACATTAAACAAAGAGTTTCTTGGGGATAAGTGTAATGATTTTGATTTAGATATCTTAGAAAGTTGAGTATAATGGATACCCAATTCAATCTGTTTTTATTGCAATCAATGAAAATGAACACATAAAGATTTAAGAGGAGGGGGACATTCTTTTCTCCACAGCTGGTCATGAGCCCAGTGTAGTTGGCAGTAATATGGATTGTTTGGAATATGTCCCTAAAATCCTGTAATTTAATTTTCATTATTTATATAACACAGTTAGTATACGTGGCACTTTACTACACACACACATAAGACCAAATTTCTGGCCTGTGTAATTTTACCAACGAAGATACCATAACTGAAATATTTGTACCTACTAAGTGAAAGTCAGCTTAGTAAGGTACCATCACTCCGCCCCATGGTCGTAATCAACACAGGGAACATAGTGTTAGGGCTGAAATAAGGAATCATAAACTGAAATAAATAGTGCCGGGGTAGTAAAGAGCCCTGTGTATACTATGTGCATATAAAATCAGGGCCTTTGAGGAGTCCAGGAAAACATACATTTGAATATTGAAGTTAGAAAAAAGAGCAGTCAAGTAGGGTGCTATGTAAGAGGAAACTTTTCAAATAATTATTAAAACAGTTTTGTAGCATTTAACATTTCATTTTACACACTTTCAGAAACACGAATTGAAAAAGAGTGATTCTCCCAATGTGTGTCTAAGAGAAGACAGAGTGAGATTTCCAGAAAAGTCTAGCCATCTCTCTTGGAGAACTTATAGATTCCAGAAAGTGCTTCCAATGAAAAGTTCTGACATTAGTAGCCCCTGAACGAATAGTATTTACTTCTGGAAACCAGGAGTTGTTCCCACAGATATTGTATTGGCTATGTTTTAAAAAAGAACATGATTTATTGGACTTGATACTTCTCTGATTATAGTTGTTTTTGAGTCATCCGGGCCAGGAGTGAGCTAATAATTTATGACAAGGGGCAGAAGGCAGTTTTCACAATTGGTTTAGTAGTTTTATATTGAGTAAAAAGCATAATATTGAGACTAGCAGGAGGAATCAGAATCGAGGACAGTATAAGCTTTCAGGGTGAAAATTTACTAAGCATATGCTAGCATGCTGCCAGGAGCCAGAAAGAAGAAATGCAGTCGATGCTTGAGCAACACGGGTCCAATAATAATTGAACTTCATGGGTCCAATTATATGTCAGTTTTTTCCCCCCAGTAAATACCTGTCCTGTTTTTCACGTGCAGTTGGATGTCTGCGGATGCTGAGGGCCAACTGTATGCATTGATCTACGCCATTTTATATAGGGAGCATCCGTGGATTTTGGTGTCTGTTGGGGTCCTGGCAACAATCCCAAGGGGCAACTAGATTCTGGGGGAGTCAAGAGTTATACAGGGGTGTCAGTGCCCCTAAATCCCACGTTGTTCAAACATCAACTGTATTCCAACTCTATTCCTGGGCAAGATCTCTGTGCCACTACAGAATCTAATTGTTTTACGAATCATTTAAATGACTGAGTACAGGGTGGACATTACCACCTAGACAAAGCTTACTGTCTAGCTGGAGTGGAGCTTCTGCCTCCCCAGGAGTCCCTTTCGGAACTTTCAGAAAACAAAGCAATAAATCCACGTTACTCATTAAACCAAGCAAATCATTTCACACGTTTGCTATTTCAAGAAATTGGGATTCAAATCTTACCCTAAATTCTACCTATTCACATTTTAAAGCATCATTCAAACTTGTTCAAATTACTGAGCGTTGTAAGAAGTTCATCTGAACACACAGAAGATCTCTGGGTTCTTGAAATGGGGAGAGTGGGGTTATTGCGGTCACAAAACCTCTTTCAGCTCCCTGGTTGCATAAGCAGAGTATGAGCTCTATGACTTTTTGATGGGGATTTAAATTCTGGTCTAAATGGATAAAACAGAGTTACTATTTTATGTCCTCATCTTTGTTTTTATATATCACCAAATCACTGCACAAATGGCAGTTTGTTTTCTAGAGAGGTCTGGGACCAGAGCAGCAGGTCACAAAGCAAGGATTTTATAGCATTGTTTTTCAGCCTCTTTTGGCTGAGTTAAATTTCCCTGGGCAGAAGTTTTCTCTCAATACTCAAATCATGCATCAAAATAGATGGCCTAGGAAATGTTAAATGTCTTAGAAAATTTAGGTGTCGTTTGCACCTGTTTTTTTAAATTCCCTTTTTTAAGGAGGGCTCCTAATCCTTAAATTCTTCACACAGTGAATATAAATAGGTACCAGTGGTAGTCGTAGATGGCTAGCTATGTATTGACTAGATCTACAGGATGTCAAAACAGCTAGATATTTTAATACATTTTATCAAAACAACTGACCACTTCAGTCTAACCTATCAGAGTGTTTTTATCATAAATATAAGCATGAATGTCGGTTTGACAGAAATTGTATTCACAGTGTAATTTATAGTATGATTTCAAAATGCATCTACCCATGACCTTTTAGGAATCCTGTCATAGATTATTATTTCATACCATCATATTTTTAAAAGACAACATTAATAATACTGAGGAGAAAAAGTGCAATTAAATTGAAGTGCGTTTTCAGATAGCAGTCCAGTCTGTCTTACTTCAGCAAAGAAGGTGTTTGAAGTTTAAAAACTGTAAAAGTGGGTTTGTAGTAAAGCGCTGTCTGTTTTAAAGTGCTGGTGACTCAACAGCTGTTGGGAATTCGTCTGGAAGCGGCAGGAACGTTGGAGAATGTTTCTCCTCAGGAGCTGGAACATGATCCTCCCTCAGCCCACACAATGCAGGATCTGTGCTTTTCTTTCTCTGATTCTTTCTTTTTCTCCATTTCCCCCTCTTCACGGACTCTGATTGATGGAAACACGTGCTGGGAGCTTTCCCTGACATTCTTTCCAAACACTGAAAGTATGAAATGTTACGGTGGTGCTATGTCTATTTTTGAACGTAAGGCTGTTAATGCAAAGCCTGTGTTGATATATTGGGATGAATTATAATGGTGATATTATTACAGCCTTCAAAGCTGAAAATTTATTATTTTTCTCACCTACTCTTGGTTGCTGATACTTGATCATAGGAACATGCTGTGCATCTGGTTAATTTGGGGGACTTATTTGCAGATTCTCAAAAGTTCCATTTTCTCCTTCTTTATGCCTTCCCCAGGCCCCCTTCTATGACTGAAAAACAAAGAGACATAGAATCCACAACAGGCTCACTTACCCTCTCCTTGTTTTCTAGTCGCTCTCACTTTTACTGTTGCTTACAGTGAAGACTTTTTTTGTAAACGTTGACTTACCATTGAGTGTGCATATACAGTAATAATAGTTTTGTCTGTTGGAACTGCTTATTATGACTTTTTAACTTTTAAAGATTTAATTCATACCGTGTTTCCCCGAAAATAAGATTGGGTCTTACATTAATTTTTGCTCCAGGAGATGCATTAAGGCTTCTGTTCAAGGGGTGTCCTCCTGAAAGATCATGCTAGGGCTTATTTTCTGGTTAGGTCTTATTTTGGGGGAAACACGGTAGTTATTCTTGTTTTACCATCTGTATTTTAAAGTTTGTTAAATATCTTTTTAGGTAGGAGATCACCATTGCATTCTCAAAGCCAACAGAAATAGATAGTAAGCAATGTACAGTCCCAAATGGAACTCTTAAGCTATGAGTCAAATAACCTGTGGGTGAGATTATTTTTTTAAAAAATCTGCTTTGCCTAGCATAGGTTTCTTAGGGGCAGGGTCCGCGAGTCCTTAATCATTGCTCTATCCCTTGTTCCTGGTATATTGTTTGGCCTAGAGAAGTTAATTCGTTATTCACTAAATGGGTGACTGAAAAAGTGAATGGGACAACTCAGCGCTGAATTTAATTACAAAAGTTCATTTCCTTGGCACCTGTTGCTTGACTGGAAGACAGAAGTGTTTGGTCATAAATTATTGGTTGGTGCAAAAGTAATTGCGTTTTAAAAGGTGAAAAACAACTGCAAAAGCCCACTTACTTTTGCACCAACCTAATGTCAAAAAATATACACATCTACAAATGTGTAGAATTGTGAGTATACATACATAAATACATACATGCATACACACAATATTTATAATAGTTTATAGGTGGAGGGCACTTATCATGTGCCAAGCACAGTTCCAGGCATATCCCATATAGAAATTAGTATCATCTTTATAACTGTTTTGTGAGGTAGCAACTATTATCCTGGTTTTGCAAATGAAGAAACTGAGGCACATACACGCTAAGTCACTTTTCCAGGGTCTGAGTTTTTAATTGGCTGAGCCTAAATTTGAATGTGATCAGTTTGATTCTAGAATCCCTGCTTGTAATCATGACTTTTTACTACCTCTGACTTTGTAACACATGCACACCACTATGCATGATTTATCTTCCCTACTGTGGAAGTTCTGTAGAAATACGCTGAAGTTTAAATGTGATCAAAAACTCTTGTACTGGTTCTCTGAGAATGGATCGTGTCATTTTTTGCTTGCCTATTCCAGTCTTTTGAGTTGGCCAACAGGTGTGTACTCGTATGTCAGTTTCTCTCAAGTATTAGATTATGGATCCCAGGGCAATAGGTGATTAATTTTTACCTCATAAAGATTCAGTTACTGCCTTTAGGAATTTACTTAGAAAGGATTGACTATGCTTACACTCACAGAATTTGGCCCTCATTTGTGGTAGGTGTGCATAAAAGTGTACAATTAGGATCTGACCCTAAGAAACTTAACAGCGAGGTATAGTTGCTAAACAAGTAATTTATAGAAGTAAGAATGGAAAAACAAAAAGTCCCTAAAAGAGAAAGTGTGGAATCTTGGAATTTTCTTCTTTTAAGGGATGTTAGGAATTATATTGTCTAAGCTTCAAATTGGTGAAGCAATTAGGCAAAATCCTTCAGATCAGGGGAGTCCAGCTCTAGAATGAGTCATTTAATCTCTGTGACTCATTTTCCTGTCCTCAAAAATAAGATGATAGGAATAATTCTCAGCTCCTTAGTTATGTTGTACGGATTAAATGAGGGAATAAACATGCACAAAGTATTTAAAACAGTTCTTGTATAGCAGGAAGTGCTTAATAAATATTATCGTTGAAGTTATCATTTTACAATTAAGGAAATTGGATCCCAGAGAAATTAAATTCCTTACTCAGGGTTAACCCAACTAGCTAATGACAGAGCTAGAGCTGGAATCTTGATACACACATAGTCAGTGCTCTTAACATATTGAATAGAATCGTGAAGCAAGCCTCCACTTGACAAGTAATACTACATAATTTCTGCATTTACTTTGGATCTTGAATGTGTGCTGTACTTTTTGCTGTCCTTCATTTTTTTCTTCTGGGGAATACATATTGCGTTGATTTTTTTTTTTTAATGGTTATATGCTAGCATTATGGAAGGAAATAAAAAAAAACCTTACCATATTTTTTCCCCCATACATAATCCAAATTTTAAGTGTATTAATTTTGCTGAATGCCATGGCAACATACATATCTGTTTTTCAGTTCATGAAAGGTATTTTGGGAATTATTGGCTCCTTCATGCTTGAGCGTTTTCGTCTTTCAGCTATAGAAATACACTATGTATCCTCTTCATTTTGTGTTTGTGCTTCTATTCAGAATGAGAATAAAAGCAGTTAGTTTCTGGGCTGTAATATTCTTCAGTGAACGGTGGCTTTCTAAAACAGTAACACCTTGACTGAAATGAAAACTCTGCAGTATCATAAAAGATATTCTAATTACTGCATCTAGTTAAAAGGAGAATAAATCACGGGGAGATTATTTTAAGTGCCTTAAATATAATAAAAAAGAATAATGGACGTTGAACATCTTGACAAGTTTGATGAATTCAGACTTTGCCTGATTTCTTCTGCTTTCTAAGGGAAAAGGAGAACATTTAACTTTCATGGTATACTGTCAAAGATAATTTTTGTTGGAGTAGATAAGGGGAATCCTTATCTTTGTTGAGCACTTGTCATGTACTAGGCATTAGCCAAAGCAATCCACTATCTCATTTAATCTCATTTAATCCTCCCGTCCTTGTAGATAACATTCTCCCCATTTTATATCTGCGAAAAATGAGGCCTAGAGAATTTAAATTTCTTACTCAAGGTACACTGCTGCTAATAGGATCTGATGTGCCAGCCTGTAGGATATGGCATCAGAGCCTCCTGTCCTTTCTCATTACATTGACTCCAGTGTCACAGAGACAATTTCATCCCCTTTCATGTAGAATGGTGGGTGTGGCCAAAAGAGTTTAATTTTTTGAGCCTCTGTAAAATGGGAACAGCCAGGTTATTGCGTAAATCCCTTTGCTCAGTGCTTAGCACACAGCAAATGAAACAGTGCCTGGGAGGTTTTATTTTTAAGTATCATCAATGGACGAATGGTGTGTTCCCAAATGAGCATAACTTAAAAGAGTTGTAGGTTATGTTCAATTAAATCTTTAATTGTGTTTGTAAATTCAGCATTATGCCTATTGAGTTTCTCAAAATGTATTTCGCGGATTAAAATGGTGCTAAGAGTTGGTAAAAGTATCATGAATTTTCCATTGGGTTTACCTTCATAGAGATATAAAAAATCACTTTAATTAATGTGGACATGGTAACAATGCCATTGTAACAAATTGTAACAAACATGTGCACGTGTTTGAACATAGGTATATATATATGTGTTGGACATTGCTGTCTGTAGGGAGGTAAAATGTAAATGGTTAGAAAATTAAATCAAAAGCCAATATTCTTTTGTTTTTACATTATGTTTTCTCTATATAGAATGTCATTACTGGTGAAATATTTTGCAAACATTTCATATTCAAATATGAAACACATCTTCTTTGGTGGCTACTACACTCATTTGTATCTCTTTTCAGTACATTGTGATGCTATTTTGCAGAGTTTTTTCCTTAAGTCTGCAAATGAAATACAAGTAATTCCAAATACATAAAATACAGAGATTCTATTATTGCAACTGCCTGCCACTATGAACAAAATGTATCTTTTAAATATTAGTCAAGCAAATTAACTCTTAAGATTTCAGGTGGATATTTGACTCTATTCCTATTCAGCATTGCATTGATGGCAATTATGGAAACTATACTCATGGAAACTCATAGAAACAAACTGTTCTTTGCTACTATTTTCAGACTTTTAATATTTATTCCTTAAATATCTTTTGAACTAAAGATGTAAAATCATACATTCCTGTGTTCATAATTTTAAACCTAATTTCCATACATTCAAGTTTATAGATATGCACAAATACTGGACTAACTCTTCATGGTGAAATATAAAATCCTACAGAATCTTCTATAATACATTCATTCAATTCAGGGATTCATTTGTTGTTGCTGTAGTAAATATAAATCTAGATTAATGGTAGCCTTGGTCTTAGTCTCCCTTACTTGAGCATAGGTGGAAAAGTATATGAAAAACCTAATGGTTTTTCTATGTTAAATGATGTCCTATTCTTTCTTCTTTGACATGTTGAATCAGCTGAAGACATAAATAAGTGCGGAAGGGATGAGTGTGGCTCCGTAATTAAGGATGAACCATCTTGATCCAATAAGCAGATACATTATTTCACAATTACATTATTTAGTAAGTGAGAATACTAATAGATTTTTAGGGGAGGTGCTGGTAGATAAGCTCATCTTTCTTGATCTTTTATAACTAAATTTTTATTGTAAATTAGATAACTACTTACTACAAAAAATTAACTTTTATAGCTAATTTGTTTCTGAGAAATATGCTTAGAATATGTATGTATAGTATTTAAAGGACAGACTAAATAATGTGTCAACATCTAATGTGGTAGCATTACATTATTTTTATTAAGAATGAAAAATTTAATGTTGTTGAGACTATTTAGTTCAGATACAGATTAAGAAACCCTAGTCCCATAAAATATACTTATAGGTATCTGTGTTTTTAAATGTTTTGTGGCAACCATATTAAAATCATCATGCTTTCCTAATTTATAGTGATTTTGATCAAATTCACTGAACTAGGTTAACATATGAATTGTATAAAAATATAATACTTCTAAAATTTTGTTTACTACGTTAAAATGCAGTTTGCAATGTAAAATGCCATATAAAGGTTAAACGATGTTAAAGATAATAATGTGTATAATGAAATTGAGGAAAGAGCATTTAACAGGAATTTATGTCTTTCTTTATGGTTGTGGAAGGCAATAGGGGATTTTTGCATTGCCATTATTACTCACATGGTAGCATTTTCAAATTCAGTGGTCTTCAAACAGTGATGGAATTCACTATGTGGAAGAGATACATTTCCTCCACACACGTGTGCACACACATTCATGACACGACAGCAGCAATTTTGGAGGTCTTATTCTTAAAATACATTCTTTCTTTTGCTGTATTATATTTTTCTGTTAAATAAAATAATTTGAACAGAATGAATATGGGATATAGTCTTTCAAAAGAACAGTCAATGCTTGAACTTTTAAAGTGGAAAGGATAAATGAAGTCCTGTGGGCACAGAAGAAATCTTGAAAGACCAAAAACACTGGTTTATGATAAAATAGATGTTTTGGAAGAGAACTTGTACCCTTTCATTTGCTTTCTCAATTGTGAGATTTTTCTGTCTCAGTTTTAATGCTTGTGGAATAGGGGCACATTTGTTTTTATTTATATAGCTACCTGTTTATATGAAGAAGAATAAATTCATATGCAAGGAATTTCTTTACCTTGTTACAAAAATGTAGTAACAATGGTTTTACAATTCCTCAGAAAATCTGGTTAAACTCTTGATTAGGCAAACGGGGCTGGGTGGGAGTAGTGGTCTCAGATAATACAAATAACCCCCACCACCAACAAAAAAGCAATTGCATAGGGCAGTGATGAAGACCTGTGAATAACTAAAGATATTTGTAACCAGTAGAAATAGATGTCATCAAGTCGATGAGTTAAACTTAATTGTATTTGTCAGAGACTGAGCACCTGTTTGCTCTTATATTAGACAAATAGATACTATCTTTGTTTTGGGGGTTTTAGATTGTCTGCAGTATGTCCACATCTATTTATTAAATTTATTTATTCTGATTCTACAATGTGCTGATGTTGTATCTTTCAAAAATTCTGAAAACATCACAACTGATGTTTCGTATATTGCTTCTTCCTCATTCTTGCTGTTTTCTTCATGGAACTCCCCTTGGAAGGTTTTTGGAACTTTTCCTTCTCTACTGTGCCCCTTTCTATCGGTTATATATTTCTCTCTTTTTTTCTCCTCTCTGTTTCATCCACTAGACCAGGGGTGTCCAAACTTTTTTCAACGTTTTTCACCAAGGGCCATATGCGGTAAAATACACAAACAGCCGGGCCACTCACTCGAGGTGAAGTACGTATTGCCTCACCTGGTTTATTTGAGTAAACTAAATATATTTTTGGAATTTGCTGCGGGCCAATTAAAAATGGATTGCGGGCCGCAGTTGGCCCGCGGGCCGCAGTTTGGACACCCCTGCACTAGACTATACGCTCCATTAGGATCAAAGTCTTTATTTTGTTCAACAATATATGCCACGTGTTTATAAGAGTGACTCAGAATGCATACACAATACCCAATAGAAGTATTTGTTGAATGGTTTCTACATAAGTTCTTCTGCTCTACATTTCAGTTAAGTTAGCTTTCATTATGTCTAATATGCTGTTTAACCCGAGTTCTGTTTTCTTAATGTCAATGGCCACATTTTTTATTTGTCCATGTTCTGTTTGGTTTCTTTTCAAACTTGTCTTTTTCATTGTGATTTCTTTTCCTTCTTTTGTCTCTATTAAAATTTAAATACATTTATTCTTTTTAGTCTCTTTCAAATTATTCTATTTGTCAAGGTCTTGGGTAGCTAATCTTCTTTTGTCTGTTGACTCTTCTGCAATGGATTGCCTTGTATATGTTTCCAATTTTTGATTGTGAGCTCATCTTCATCTGGAGTGTTCGTTTTCTGTGGAAGTCCCATGTGCTCTGGATTATAGGCGAGTTCTTACAGAGTGGTTTTATGTTAGCTTCTGCCAGTTTCTCAAAAGATTCATTGGTCTGGGAGCAGTTTTTACATTAATTTTATGGCTTGGGTTTCCCAAACTTTGCAAATAGCATAAATTTAGATTTTTTTTAACTGCATATGGAAAATGTTTAGAGGTTTGATTACTCATAGGCAACTCTCTCTTTGCCCACCAGAGCCCGGTCCAGAACTATGTTTCCTTGCCACTTCCCTGAATCAATGACTTGGAATCAGTATCCTTTCCAAATCCTTGTTTTTGTGCAGGAGTCACAGAACCTATTCTTCTGTGAACATTAAAACTCCAGCTCTCATCCCTTAGGTCCAATAGGTCTTCTGATGTTTCCAGTTACATGTTTCCTACTCTGGCTATGAATTCTCTTTGGGAAAATGACTTTGGGTATGTATTTAACTTTTTTTCTCATTATTATATTTTATTCATGATTTTTATGTGTCTCGTTTTTTTCTGTTTTTTTTTTTGGTGGCTGGGGGAGCAGTGTGTTATCTTAGACCACCATATTGCTGAAACCAGAGTCCCCTCTCGTATGTGGACATTTGCTTTCATTTTCTGAATGTAGGATGAAGTAGGTCCCTGAATCTGAAGAGTGTCTGTCAGAAAAACCAAGCCTTTGTTGTTTCATTTTAATCTATGACATCTTCCTGTAATCTTCTTAGATAGAGAAATAAGTATCTAGAGAAGATGAAAACACATTTGTTGCCCGTGTTTGCACCTGCTGTTTGTTGAAGGATCACTGCATCAGATATACCTAACATTGTTGTAATTGTTCTATTGCTTCACTTAAAATTTACTATTCACGTTAAGTCACTGGTATATCAGTAGTATGACCAACACTAAAAGTCTTGGATGAGCCTGGACAGTTTGTCACCCTAATCGGGGATCCCTTCCAGAGACAAAAGAAATCCTTTAACAAGTTTCCTGTTGTGTAACCCCCTGGCTTAGGCATCAACTATGGTGTTATATGCAGACTTCTTTGTTAGGACATGTTTTAATATATTCAAGTAGTAAAGATAAATTTTAATCTAAAAAGAGGGCCTTGAAAGGATCCTAGTCCTGTTGGATAGGAAAAATATCCCCATTGAGAAAATCTGGGAGCATTGTGAAGACTTATTTAGGTTGTCTTTTGGAGGGGGTGCTGGTGGATTATACTTTTAGAGCTACATTCAATATTATTGTGGCTGGACTGAAAACCCTCAAGAATGCATTTTACATTGATTTTATTGCAGACATCTGTGAAGCAAAGCAGAGGCAAATGATAGCATATTTATTTACCAGTGATGCAAATCAAATGAGCAAGTGGCAAAAAAAGTCACTAACACCTTTGCCCTTTTTTCCTCTTGACATGAACTAAAGACATACATGTGGACTGCAAATCCAGACCAGCAAATGAGGGCCTACCATGAAGATTATCTTACTTGGGTAACTCGCCATGTGCTTTAGGGCCAGTGGATGCTCTGGAATTAAAATCCGTCCTTCACTCCTGGTGGCATAAGTTCCATAGAAACCTGGGTGGTGAAGTGGAGCTGTTTTTAGAGGAGGAGCCTAGACTTCAACAACCAGTCCTACCAGTGACAGAGTGTCCACCAGCTCATCCAAAAACAGCTTCCAAATTATGAAAACTTGAACAAAATTCTTAAGGTCCTGGCCACCGCAATTAACATATCAACATTCACTCTTCAACACACAGATATATACACACAAACTTTCTACTATTTTATGAGAATGAGCAGCTCCTATTGTTAACAGCACATAATTCAAAATGGTAGGCAAAAGGAGAAGGAAACAGTTGCGAAAGGAAGGTAGCATGGCCAAAATGCTAGAACACTTGTGTTCCGTTTTTGCAAAAATTCGTACCATAATACTCTGCTTTTCCTTAAAGGCTTTCAAATAAGAAACTGGAAGTACTTTTAAGTACATGATGGAAGACACAAGGAAAACATGTTCTTTGCACAAATTTATTCAGTTGGACCTGCAATGTAACTAGAAATGTAGACTCCCTAGAAATTTTAAAATATTTAGTATTTATATTCTCAGTCCTTGGAAATCTGTCTTGTGGCAGTTCCAATAATATGACTTCAATATATCATTCTGTCACAATGTCTCATATGTTGGGGCAGCATTCTAATAACTATAAATTTTCTATTTTCTGATACTTATTTCTGAATAATTCTTTGTGCTGACTACAATTATGCTTTTGCAAAGTCACTAGTTTTTGAAAGTCTTTATATGTGTAGGGTGGCACTAGGTTAATGCAATTATATTCACTATAATTCTGTTCTTTTGTAGATTTGTTCCTACAGAGCTATGGTTTTATGGCCCGAAGCCGAAGAGCTTTTAAGACCTTACTGTTACTCCCCTGCCTTACCCCCCACACTTCTACTGTTGTTATATTTAAACTCATTTTTGAATATTTGAGGAATTGAATTTCTATAATTCTTTCAAGAGGAATATTTTTTTTGTACTTCACAGTAGGGAAAAAAATGGACTCATTAACAGTGCACATGTTCTCTGAGGCCCTTGAAGATCATGACATGAGAAACATAACAAAATATTAGGATTGATATTACTTCTATGTATTTGCTAATGAAAGCGCTATAATTTTCAATTCCGGGGACAACTTGAAACACAAATAATGCTACTTTAGTATTGTACATTGGGCTCATATTAGTCTGCTAAAAAGTATGAAGTACAGTTTTATGTAGAATGTATCTTAGATTGAGAAAGTGGAAACACATTTTTTTTTTAAATAAAAGCTTTACTAAGATCCTTTTATGGATTTACTGGTTTGTTCTCATTTGTCATTGGACCGTTTCCAGATGTAAAATATTACTTTCTTAAAGTTGCTGTAGATTCTACTATCAAGACCAGGTGCATGTTGTTTTACAGCCGTTTTCCTTCTGACTTTTAACGCTGAAACTCATAGAATGCCTTGAACAGTAATCTGTTCAACTTTCTACTATTAATTGGACCAAGGCATAACTTTGTATTTTTATCTCTTCTCTATTCTGCATTTTATTTCTGTTTCAATTAGTATGTGCCTTTTAGCAAAAAGGAGATGATTTTATTCTGTGTTTTAGGATTTGCCTCCAAGGAAAATATATCTTATTGCCACTTTTCTGAAATGATCTTGTAAGGTTCACAGGCCATGAGAAGAAGAAGAAAATCAATTTTTAATGTTTAGTAGTATTATAATTTTCTTCACTTAGAATAATCAGAAAAAAGAAAGTGTACTACTTTTGCTTCTAATAAGGCATTGTGAAAATTTATTTTTACGTGTTTCCTTCCCTTTTCTCTGCTTATATCCTAACTAAAGTAGATTGGCCTCTACACTTATTTTCTCCCATCTTTGTGTAGAATCTGGATTCATCATAGACTGCTAAAATTTTTCCGCTTTGACAATCATTGAGGTTGAAACATAGAAAGCTCCAGCCCTGAAATGCTGTGAGCCTATTCCCAGCAGATTACTCATAACTCAGTTTCTCCTGAAGTGTAGAGTCTCAGTGCAGATTATAACCTCATCGCTTAGTCATGGTGAACCCTCTTTATGGGGAGTTGTGAAAGAGCATGAGGGAAGGAACCAGAATCTCAGTTTTCTCAACTGATAATAAGATGATAAGAATTCCTGTGTACACTGGTTGTGAGAATGGTGAGATACACTAAACTGGCATAAGGTAGTTTTGTTTATTCATTCACCACTGTGTCATAATGTTTACATGTTCACAGGGACGTCGTGGAATATAAAGTAATGTGCGTGTTTTTTTTAAGATTTAATTTTTTAGAGCAGCTTTAGGTTCACAGCAAAATTCAGGGGGAGGTACAGATTTGTTAATCCCTTGCCCTCCCTCCCCCACGCACATCCTCCCCCATTATCACCATCACTCACCAGAGTGGTACAGTTGTTACTCAGGATGAATCCATTCGGTGGGTACAAAAGGGATTGCAATTATTTTTAACCTTTTAAACCGCAATTACTTTTGCACCAACCTAATAATCACAACAGTCGAAGCCCACAGAAAAGTACAATGACATACATGTATCATTACAATATCATACAGAGTATTTTCATTGCTTTAAAAATTATCTGTGCTCTGCATGCCCCCTCCTCCACCTTCCCTGCCGGCAACCACTGCTCTTTTTATTGTCTCCATAGTTTTTCCTTTTCTGAAATGTCATATAGTTGGAAACGTTTGGTACATAGCCTTTTCAGATTGGCTTCTTTCATTTAGCAATACGCATTGAAGGTTCACAGAGTGATAGTTCTAAAAGCTCTAGATATGATAGGTTTCACAGTTTTGGGAAAAGGCTTTTTAAACTGAGATTTATTTATTTTTTTCTTTAGCTTTTTCTTTCTTGTGGTGTTTAGTATTTTATTTTATAAACTGAAATTTGAATTTCATTTGAGAAGAATCCCAACTGGCTTGCCCAAGGAGCGTAGTGTTGTGGGAAGAAAATAAGGCAGTTCCTCACTTTTAAGTCTCAGGTTCTGCTCTGCTGTGTCTTATTCTGTCAAACAGCGAGGGGTGGGGGTAGGGGGCCGGGGAGTCTGGGTGCACAGTCTAGTGGTCAAAAACCTAAGCGTTCTCTTTCCCCAAGGAGGGAGGAGAGTGGGAAGCAACTGACCAGGAAGTGGAGGTGCCTGGTGGGCACTGGCGATCCCACCAACCCTGCCATAGACAGATACACTGCCACGTCCACAGCTGTGTGTCCCTTTCCCCGTAAAGCAGCCACAGCGCCCTCACTCGGCTGTGTTTTTCTTCGTGGCACTTGTCTGCCTGACCTATCTGTGCCTTCCCTCTGTTGTGGGTCTCTGTCCTTCCTTCCACCCGCCCATCTAAGATGCATGAGTATCTAAGTGCCTGGCATACAGTAGGGACCCAGCAAATATTTTGGTACAAGAACAAAGGGATGAAGAAGGAGGGCTGAGACACTGAGATGTCGAGGAACATAGAAGAAGACGGCAATCTGATGATGAAAAGAGTCGTATTACACTCTTTAGGGATATCAGACAGTTATCAGTGCCAAAGGGATTTTATCACTAGGCATCTTTTAAAATATTATACTTGCTCTGTTCTTGTGTTTGGAAGGGACCTCGGCATTACATGGACATTCATAGTTACAGTTTTGTTAAATGTTTGTGGAAAAAGCCAGTAAGGGTGAGAGAAGGTCTAGGAACTTATCTTTGAAGATACTTTCTCATGAATTTCCAGGTCAGACTTGCAGCTATTGGGGGCCCAGGCTGCTAGGTGATCTTAAGAGCAGCTGGAGAGGCTCTAATGGGGTCCAGCTGTGTACCCAGAGAACGCACCTTCTCAGGATAACATTAACTGGGTAGACCCCTGCCCTCCCTGGTTTCCTCTGGGCTTTATGGGTCCCCGTGGTCTGTTGCATTGATCTTGCATTTGCAGGTTTTATAGCAATTCTAAACATGTGAGGGGACATATTTGCTCTTTGATGTGCCTTTGATAGAAGCCAGAGTGCTTTACCTGTGCCTGCATTTAATAATGTTGGGGGGGGGTCGCCTGCCCTGCAGCAGTACACTCCCTGGGGAAGCTGGTTTAGTGTGCAGCTTTTTTGAGGTGGTTGTTGGGCAGACTTTAATCAGGGGTGTTTCTTGTTTTATTTTTGAAAATGAAATCTATTAAATATAGCTAGACACATAGTCCTGGTGTTTTGTTTCGTTTTTACCATATCTTGTTCAGGTAGAATGGAAAGCAACATGCAGGGAAAGAAATGGCAATACTTATATGACTATATGGGCTTTGTATTTAATCTTTATTTACACCCCTACTAGGTGGTAGTTATTATGTCTCCATTTCACAGATAGGGAAGTAAAGACACACGGATTTCAGAGACACACTCACTGGTTATTGTGGATGGAACCTACATTAGAATTTGGTGCTCATACTACTAGATATGTGAAAAAATGCAAGATGGTCTTGTCATTTCTATGGACACGTTCAAGGAGTAAGGGGGCAGTGGTTGGTTGCCTTTCTGAGTAGACCTCAGAGTATATAAATGGAATGCTAGAACATTAGGGTTAGAGGGCCTTTGCTGGGACCACCCACTCTAAGCTGGTGATGCTTCATCTGCAGGCTTGCAGTGCGGATGACCTGGCTGTTCTTGCATGTCTCCATTGTGTATATTCTGAATTTATCAAACTAATGAGAGAATTGGACACAATCTTCATATGCTTATGTCTAGTGGCACTTATCAGAGGTGGTGACATTATGGTTTTCTATTTTTCTTTGTTTTTTCAGCCTTCTTTGGCCACCAGCCCTCCAAAGGAAATCAGCTCCCTTGCATTCTCCCTTTACTTTGGAAGAGCAGCTAAGCTCCCCCCTAAACAGCCCCTTAGAACCTGGTGTGATGTGCAGACAGCACCTGAGGTTTCAAATAGGAAGTCGGGCCATGGTGTGTTGATGATGAGAATGTGATAGCGATGATTATTAGCCCCTTCATCCATCTTTAACCACATGGTTAGAACTGACAATTGTTTATTGAAGACTCCCTTCGTGGAGTATAGCTAGGTGACTTTTTTTAATTTTTTAAATAATGCTGTGGGCCTAAACCGTGTAGACCTTATGTGGTTTAAAAACAAAAACAAAAACAAAAAAAACCCCAAAATGGACTACTTCCTTGTGCTTATTCCTAGTTACTTTCTTATTTGTTTGAATTTATTACTGGAGTAAATCCAACTTTGAAGTCATTCATTGGGGACAAACTCTAGTTAATAAAATAAGATTTTGGTACATTTTCATACAAAGCAAGTTTTATGTTATTGACAGTTGCTTTTCTATTTAATCAGGGAGTAGAACTACAGTTTTCTTTTCTAAGCAGATATGCCATCTACATATGTTCTCTGTGTTTGAATATAGTATTAATTGGTCATGGCTGAAGATTATCAGACTAAGCAAAGTGTGTTGGTGTTAGTTGTCTCAAGAGGGCTTTGTCTTCTTAAACACAAATGAGTTTTGAACTCCATAATAAATATTGAAAGTGGAACACACCCCGACACAATTGATATTTTTTTCTAGGCTTTGTGGATATCCCAAACCACCTGATGAGGATTGGAGTCATTCCCGTGAATGACAGGAAAGCACAGACACCATTTATTAATTCGTTGATTACTGATTACAAAAGGGTGATAAATATTAGCTCTGATATATTACTACTCACAAGTTAGTAGGGGCCACATTAGTAGAAAAATTATCTTAATATGTTGATGCAAAATATGTGTGTGTGTGTGTGTATGTATATATATCTGTATTTCCAACTGTATGTATCTAAACTGTGACTTGGAAAGCTTTATTCTCTTTGCTATACCTTTGCTGGGACTCGTACAGTAACTTTTATTAAGTATTCTCTTTTTTCTATTGTCTACTAACTGAATCCTTTCTCCATGTCAGCCATAGTGCTAAATACTGGGAATGAAAAGATCAGTAAGATAGTCCTTGCCTCAGGGTTGAAGCATGTACTTATTATCCAGCATAATGAATAATAAGAAATATATGCAGAAGATAATCTGGTAGCCCTCCACCCCCACCCCCCAACACCTACTCTGTCTCAGAAACAGTCAAACATTTTACCAGGGAATAGCATTTGTAGTTTCATAGAATGTCTGTTTCAAGAGAGCCCTTCCCTTCCATCCAGTTTTTCTTAGTTATAATTTCTTCACACATTTGTCAAAAATGTTTGCTGTTAATTTTGAACACTGATTTTCATGTACTTAAGTGAGTATCTTTTTCATTTCAGTTTTGTTCCTTCTTGGCTTTTAAATATATTTTAAGAATATTTTTATCCATATCTAATTTCTGCAACTTTTAAAAAACTTTCCAAGCTGTCACCTCCTGACCCTCTTTTTTCCTTAGCTGTTCCCACCCACCCCCACCAGGGCCACCTCCCTTTCTTTAGAGCCCCCGCATAATGCTATTCCTTTACAGGCCAGCCATCTGCCTGTTTTAGCCTCATCTTCACTCTCTCTGTTTCTTCTATATAGATTTCCCCATATGTCTGCTTCTTCCTTTATCCACAAGTCCAGACACTCCTCCATAGCTTTCTTACCACCCCATCCTGGTGTCCCGTCTGTTCATAAATAACTCTTTCATCCGCTTTGGATCCCCAACCCCCACTCTTTCTAAAAAGTGTGCAAATAAACCTAAAGTGCTCAGAGCCAAGATGCACAGCATAGTTCTGGTTCAGAACAGACTTTCTCCTTTCCATCACCTGTTTTCGTCCCCCATTCTCTGCTGCTTGCTTTCTTTGTACATATCTCCCCAATTTCCTCACAATTTTTGTATTGTTCTAGATGTGAAGTTATTTGATACCTTCATGAGAAACTTTTTGCCTCTTCCTGGCAGACCATTTTGCCCTAACTAGTTACTCAATCTATTTGTGCTCCCTAGCGGTTGCTATTCTTGGAGTAGTCACGTTTGAACCTTTTGTTCTTCAGAAGTTAACGTAATATGTCAGAAACTGCAGTCTCCCTGCCTGGGTGCTTGGCAACCCGAAACTCTGTGGATATGTTCTTTTATAAGTCTCAGTTTTAGAATATGTGCCACAAAAAGAGTTGCATTCGAATAACCTGCAGAAATGGCAATGTTGAAAACTATCAGATGTTCTGGAAGTTTACCATGTCCCATGTCTTCCTCCTAGCATTCTGTACTGGTGACAGTCTCTCCCGCCTCTCCATTCAAGAGTAAACATTGGCAATTTGCTTCCCTTTAGAAACGTGTTACTGTAGCCATCTCGAAGTTCTTAGTGTTTTTGTTCCTCGTGTCAGTGATAATTTTATTCACAGAGTCCCTGCAGAGATTTAGCTCAGCAGGAAGTAAATCTAGGTACTATTGCCTTGAAAATCAATCTCGAAAACAATAAGTGCTAGCTATATCATTCCCTTTATTTAAAAAAGAAATCTGAGGTATAACTCACTTGATTATGTAGTATAACTGGTGATGACTAATAAGTTATGCCTGGCTAGGACCTCATTCATTCTCTCTCTCTTCTTCTTTCCTTCCTTGTACCCCTCATTCTCTCTCTTGAAAGAAAATACGTTAGGGATTAAAATGATTCACATTATATTTCAGTAGGGGTGAAATGTCATGGTAAAAATGAAAGATGGAATTGTTTACTCCTGAGATGTTGAGAAAATCTAAACTCGAGCTCTCCTAGCGTCTTTAGGGAGCTAAATATTTTACCAGTAACACAATCAAAAGTCTCTGTAGAATGAGTCATTTATTTAGTTTTAAATGCCTCATACTATCTAAAGAGTTCACTTTGTTTATATTCAAGAAAGAGGTTTTAACTTCAACAAGAACATCAGAACCAAGAAAAGAAATGTGAAAAATTAAAAGATACTGAAAACAACAACAATCACATACTTCTGAGTCAGGATCTTTTTGGAATTTAAAGTCAGTCAGTAATGTGGAAATGTGAATTTCTTGGAGAAATTTAGTTAGGGTCAGAAGTATTCCCTATTGACACTGATGCTATGACCAGTTATGTTTAATATCTTTGCTGTTACTGAGTTTCTGTGGATTCTGACCATTGTCAGATCTAAATTTGCATGTGCACAGATCTAAATTTGTAGCTTATATGTTACATGTGTTTTTGTATCTTGTCAAAAAATGTGCCCTTAGTACATTTTAGACCCAGGAAGATGAAAAAAATCACCAGTAATTTAAGAACAGTTGTTGGTTATGAACAGAGTTTCAGTTGCAGTGTACTTCCAGATTTGTTAACTGTTACAAGTATGCAATATATTATAGGTATCTCTGGGCTATGAACTAGATATGAGTGGATTGAACTGTGGTGATGGTTCTAAATGTGTGTTAGTAATAGAAGGATGAAGTTCTACACTTCTTTTTTTATTAAGTTCAACTGTTTTTCTTACCCAAACCAAATGACTTACCAAATGTTAGGTACCTAACGTGTAAGTAATAACCATCCTCCAAAGCAATTGTTCTTTACGTGTGCACACAATATTATGCATCTTATAGATCATAGGGAAAATTATTCGCTCTTGGAATGGCAGCCGTAAGAGAAGTAGCAGTTTTATGTGACAGATTTCTCAACTTCAGTCCTCTCACTCTCTGCTAATTAGAATCATATGGTCATATACTTTTGGGTTTTTTTGAAACAAATTTCTAAAGATTTAGTAACATTCTTTCAAGGTTACCTTCAAGCAGGTACAAATATCTTAGCCCTTACTTCTTCACGTTTCCTTTTAACTTGGCTGTGGTCTACGAGAGTTCATTAATTCAGGCTCAGTGCAGTTAGCTTACACTGAGGGTGTATCTATACTTGACATTTTTATACGGTAGCAGAAAATATATATCTGCCCTCATTTCTGACTTTTTATTTGTTTGCCAGTTTTAATTTTATCGTGGCAAATTGGAAAGCATAAGGGAGGCCATTGTGAAAATCCCTTAGGTTTTTCCAGTGAGATTCATCTCTACCTCCCCAAAAGAAGTCTTGTTCAATAATGTCTACATTTCGTTTACCCAGCCTGTATTTATTGAGTACTTACGATGTGCGGGGCATTGTGCTTTCTAATTGCTGGTCTCCGGAACATTTAGTGAAAAAAATACCTCATGTGATTTCTGTGTGTTTGAACTATCATCTGGTTGAATTTGCACTAAGCTATCCAGGATAATGAATTATACCCATCAGTGGTGTTTATAGGTATCAGAAGAACCAGAGATGTGAATCTGATGTCTGCTGCCTCAATATTTCCCTTTCTTTGAAGGAATGTGTTTGTATTCATATGAACAATTTCTTAACCAGTTTTCTTTCTGGAGGGAAAACAGTCATGTTTTGACTTTATCGCAGGACAAGGTTGCTTCCAGATGCTCTCACTGTTAGAAACGCTTCGTCTCTGCTCACCTGATTTAGACGAACCCCCGTTTGACCCACCAGGATGGTAGTGAATCTGCCATTACAGTTTTAGATGGGTGTGTGAAAGTAGTATGAGGTCAGCACGACCTTAAGGGTTCATGTTAGAATGAGATTGCCTCCCTGGTGACTTCGCAACCTAATTGGCTGACGGAGACACATGCCCAAGGTCTGCTGCTTTTCCCGTATCTCTTCTTTTCTCTCTGTTGTTTATAGGAAAACTTGTCTCAGAGGTGTGCAGTTTTACCTTGCCTCTACTTGTACAGTGAAATGTATCTGTTGAGACTCCATGGGATAGTTTGGTTCTAGCATCTTAGTGGTTTGAGTCAGGAGCAGCGTTCTTGACTTGGATGTCCTAGAGGGAAGGGTCTCTAAATATACGTGTGCACCTTTATATTCGAGGGAAAGCAAGCATCTGTGGAGTTTCTAAGGTTCTCAAGAAGCGTGGTCACACTGCCATGGAGGAATGATGAGGGTCTAGTTTCACAGTGAGATCTGGCCCCAAACTTAGCCTGCTCATAATTATGCCGAGAGCCTCACAGCGACTCAGAGCAGGGAAATGGACAGAAGAATCCACAAGACCTTTTCCCAGGCTTGCTTCAAGGATTTTAGATCGAAAGTCCCTAAGCCCTCTGTAGAACAAAATATCTCCTGGGGCATTCCATAGACAAAGAATTACCTGAGTCACCAGGCCCCACGAGGTGTAGGAGGTGAAATGAGCTCCAAGCTTGAGAAGGCAGAGCAACCTTTCCCAACAGACAGATCCCTTGTTAGGTAGATAGGTGTAATGTGTGCAGTGAAGTGAATTTTCTGTTTATATTTCCTGAAGGGAAGCATATTTCTTTCCTTTTTGCGGTTCTGTAGATACATTGCTGAGTCCACTGGAGCTACAAAGATAGAACGGAGTTACTGATGACACACAAAATTATTGTATAACTGGTTGACAAGAGTATCTGTACTGTTATTTATAAATGGCTGCATGATATCAATGCTAATACCTATTAAGGACACAATAATCCTAGAACAGAGGCCTCTGGGTCAGGAGTCTTGACAATGGCATCACTGTACCTTCAAGGAAGTGTGTTCACAGATAATTATGATTAGTAATAACAACCATCAGCTCATGTTCTCTTTCATCCTACATGAAACTGGGGTAAGCCTCAGTGTACAGAGAAGCTCACACAGCCTGCGGCTTCAGCACCTAGGGCAAAGCAGAAACAAACTGATTTATTCCATCTCTATTTACTACAGGTACAAGTTTTGGGCCAGTGGTCTGGGGATTGGGTTTACTGTTCATCTAACTTCTTTCAGCCTTTTTAATCATGTATTTTAATAGGGAGGTGGTAGAGGATAGGGACCTCTTTGGCCTCTGGTGCCAAAGACAGCTAGTTTGAAACTCAGTTCTTTGTGACTTAATGAAGTTATTTAATTTCACCATGCCGAATTTTCTAATCTATAAAATGGGCTTAATTAAATGTATTCTGCAGGGTTGTATCAGAGATTGAATTAAGATGAAGCATTCCAGATTTCTACCATAAATGAGGCTTTCAAATTTACTTTTCCTTATTACTAAAAAGCAAAGTAAAATGGGGAAATTAAAAATTTCACCTATTTGGTCTTTAATTTAGAATACACGATACATTTGCAGTATGGGTAGAAAGATATTTTTCTTTATAGAGGGTTATTGACCATCAAAAAAAAAATCAACCAATTAAGGGTTACATGGAAGTAAAAAGCAACATTAATTGTTTTTTAAAAGTAGAGATTTTAAATGTAAACTCACTTGATTTGGAATTGAGAAGAGCATGTAAAACTTCATTTAGACAACAAAAGAGCTATTAAAACTGGACCTAAATCTGAGGTAATAGTTAAGAAACCTGGCTTTATAGCAAATTAAGGGGAGATAGAATAAGACAGGAAAGAGAAGAGGAGGAAAAGGGATATGTCAGATTTCTAGAAGAAAGGTAAAGACTTACAGATACTTAAAAGTAGGAAGGGAGAGATGAAGGGAGACCTAGGAAAAGGAAGAGAAAGAAGGGACTGAAAAAGGTGAAAGGAGATGGGCTGGAAAAGTTCTGAAGCCTTAATTAACTGATCTTGTCACACACAGCTGTTCATTTGAGTTTGGGCCTCAGAGTATTATGCCTTTTTATCACTGTCTTTTGAAATGCTAATTAGATAATTGACCATTGTTCACAGTTCTTTGGTTACTTTTTATTCCTAAACTTTTAGAGACTAGTCCTTGAAAGGGATACTCAGAGCAGCACACCAGATGGGAAATTATTCTCTGGCCTATAGTTGCCAAATGACCACCACAGTAGTGCTTGGGGTATATGAAACCCAGCTGAGAGCCAGATCTAGCCTAAGGGACCGTTAGCACACTTCTTCTAATAGTCCTTCATCAGTAGGTTTTTATTTTGTAATGGTGAAGGGGGCTACCTTTTTATTTAATACAGATTTATCAGATTAACTGTAATCAATAACAAGTTTTCTTGACCACAGAAAGCTCATTTTAGCAGGACATCTTTAATTTCACATGAGAAACAATTGCAATATAAATGTTGAAGAATATGTTATTCTTCTGCCTTACTTAACTCATAGTTGGTTGTTTTTGTAAAAATTGAATTAGATAATGCACATGAAAGTATCTTGAAAGATATTACACTCAGCACAAATATAAGATTTGATTTTGTTATTCCAGGTAATGATTGATAACTACAACTAGCAGTGATATATCTGTGGGTCTTGCAAAAACCTCTCTTGACCAACAGGATGTGATCCAGTGGATGAGATGCCTGTTCCACGTATTTTACAAAGAGGATGAGTCATTTTTCTGTTATACACTCAGTCTGATATCGTGGAAACTCACATGTCTTTTTGCTCTGGAGAGGCAGCAAAAAGACATGGCTGATCTTCTCTATGTAATCGTAAAACATTATTAAACGGGATGTTATAAAGATTGATTTCCATGATGCCTTTTAAATTTTCAATGAATATTGAAGTATAAATTTTCAGAAGCTTCATGAAAATAATTGTTGTAGTCCTGCAACAGTTGGAGTATTGATGGTGTTTGCCATTTTAAATTTAGGTGAACTAAAATTTTATTTGTCTGGCAGGAAAATCACGCAAAAATTCTATCCCCTAAGTCTATTTCTCAAAAATAAAAATATGTTTTTTAAAGAAGATACATGTGCACTGTGGAACATTTTCCAAATACTAAAAAATAAAAAGGTGAAAATAAGAATTCTCATTTAATAATCAACCATTGAAATAGCTGATTGTATTTATTGCCTGGTAATATTATGTGGACACACACACATACACACACACACTCTCTCACAAGATTTCAAATATGTATGCAATTTTAGATTATTTAAATGAACTTTTATTTTTGGTTATATAATCTTTTTTGTTTTTATGTTACATTTGCATTTTCTTTTTAAATTGGGAATTTCTGTGAGAGACACGTGATTTTATTGTTTCTTGGATTTATTTAACATTTTGGATTTTCTGTTTTCTAATTTATTAATGTATTTCTAAAATATAGTTTCTTTTCTTAGACCTATTTTGTAGAAATCGTTTTCTCTGAGTTTACATTTTGAATGAATTGTTTATTTTATTCTCCCCCCAGTTTATGAGTTTTTGTGAGACTGTGAATTTGGTTACATCCCATATGTTTTGTTGATACGTAATATTCTCGTTGTTAATAGTTTCTTAATAGTTCTTAATAGTAGTTTTGTTTCCCTCTTAATACAAGAGCTAATTGGGAATGGCATTTAAATTTTGAAGAGATTACCATTTTGGCACTTTAGAATGTTCATAACTGATTTCCAGGTATATTGTGGTGTGGTCAGTGAATAAATAGTATAGTTTCTGCTTCTTTAAATTTATTATACTTTTTTTGTATCTTAAATATGATTTTGGGATTTTTTTTCCAATGAATATTTGAAAATGAGGGTTACCTTCTCTATAATGTACATTTTAATTTTTTAATTTTTTTACTTAACTGCATCCCTTCTGGACCTAAAAAGATGTGTTAAATTCTTCCACCAAAACGATATTTCTGTTATTTTTTTATACCTAATTATTCATCATGGCTGTTTATTTATGGTAGATTGTATTTCCATCCTTGATCTTCAATGCTCCGTCTTTCATTATTATTATCTCCTTGTTTTTCTTTCTATTCTAAGAGAACTTTTCAAGTTTGTCATCTACAGATTGACATTTTTTGCTACAATTTTATGTAGATTTTAATTTTGTCAACACATTTTTACTTTCAGTGTTTCTTACTACATTCATCCACTTTTGCACCTTATCCCGAATCTTTTGTCATGGCATCTATTTTATAGAGATACTCTATTTTATATAACCATCAAAGAAAATGTTTTCTAAAGTCTACTTTTATTTTTTGTAGGGTGAAATGGTTTTTAACAATCTGGTTTGCTTTGAATCATGAAAGCATATCCACCTATATTTTAATCTGTAGAATTTTTTCCCCCCTGTGACACATTTTTTAATAAGTTGAACTTGAGCAGCTCCAAATCCACCCCTTTATATTCTTTGTAATGCTTGGGCAGACTACATTTGTTCTTTTCCAGGTATCCATGTTAGCTTCTGCCAACAGGAGGCGCTAGAGGAAGACTGGAAAGCTAGTGGAGCAGAAGGGACTTAGTTCTTCCTGTTCTTGTCATAATCACTCTGGCAGTCTCAGTTGTTCCCAGTTTTAGGTTTTTACTACATTCCAAAAATTTGCCTGCTGGTACTTCCTCCACATTGTCTCTCCTCTGAGCTTCTAGACTCTAAAAAACCCAACCTTTTTCCTTTGTTTCCCCAGCCCTGAGTGTGGTAGCTGTTTCCATTTGACTGCTCTTGGATGCCTCTTAAATCTACACCAGAAAACTGTAGATTGGTTTTAAGCCACTTATCCAGCCATACTGGCTCAGGAGGGCAGCAGTCCTCCACTAGTCAGCCTTCTAGAAACTTTCTTTAAAAGTAAGACTTTAGAACAAAGGTGATTGTATCCTGATGCCTTATACCTTGATTTTTTTTTTAATTTTATTGGGGAATATTGGGGGACAGTGTGTTTCTCCAGGGCCCATCAGCTCCAAGTTGTTGTCCTTCAATCTAGTTGTGGAGGGCGCAGCTCATCTCCAAGTCCAGTTGCCGTTTTCAATCTTCAGTTGCAGGGGGTGCCGCCCACCATCCCATGCAAGAATTGAACTGGCAACCTTGTTGTTGAGAGCTCGGGCTCTAACCAACTGAGCCATCCTGCCGCCCCCGAAAACTTTATGTAGATGTTTATTGTCACAAACCTAATTGTGTTTTATAAGTGCTGTGTATATCACACTTTATCAAGGATAAAAGAATTACTAAAATAACCTGCATCTTTCAGGGCAGTGGTGGAATGCCTAGGAAAAGGCACATGGCCTTCATCAGTAAACTCAGTGGGGCAGCTGGTGAAATAAAGTAGCGATGAGAGTAAGACGACGATTCTGGTGTGATTTTTTTTAGAGGATAAGGAAGGGAGGAGATACCTGGGAGGAAGGAGATATTATGTTATGAAATTTGACTTCATGTGCATGGTTTGTTTTTGGGTTTTCAAAGCAGAAAAGAGGCTTATTGACGGCTATATTTAAGGTCATTGCAGTGCATCAAATATAAATCAAAGTGTTATTCTTTACTAGAAGCTGGAAGATAACATTTACATAACATGCTTTTAAAGTAATGAGTTAAAGTTCATTATTTCTTTATTACTGTAACTATTGCAAGAAAGTTATTTCCATACTAAAAATACTCCTTGAATCTGATTTGTCATAATTTTTGCATGACGTTATAATCTATTGTTAGGAAATGATAATTCCATTTATTTTTGTTTCATGGGGAAAATTGTTAACCAGCTGTTTCAATCTCTCCAAATAAACTGGCTTCCAGAATTCCTGGTTAAGTAGCAATGCTGATTGATAGGAGTGTCACCGTTATTTTGACCCTCTCTGCCTTGTCACTATGACATAGTGCAGAAGCCAAATAAGAAATCTGAGCAGAAGAAAAGATACCAAGGCCTAGATATTTCACAAACTGGATAATTAGATTCTGAATTATGAAGAATAGGCTGAATGAAGAAATGTCACAGATCTCTAGTGGCTTAAGGAGCCCAGTGATTTCAGAGTGAAATCTTTTAACCTAACATTTCTGGTTAACTAGTAATGGGAATGAAACTCGGAGCAATCCCAGCAAATTATGTCATGATTCCTGTCTCCTGAATGGCAGGCTTTCCTCTTATTTTCCTTACCCTACCTATTGCCTTTCCTGGTTGGTTAGATTCTCTTTAACTACTTCTGTGTTCATAACTAAAGCTGTGTATTCTTGTTCTAACGTCTTCATTTATAAATTTACAGAATATGATTTTCAGGGGAAAAACGTAGCTCAAATCAGCTTTGCGTGGTTTACATCATGTGAGAGTCTCATATTTACTATGTGGTTAACAAGAAATAACTGTTACCAACAAAAATCAGAGAATTTAAAAACAACGAACATTTTGCCTGGGAGCCTATGTATATCTCTGTATAAATACGTGCAGACATCTATAAACATCATCGATCCTCCTCATATGCCCATGCCATATATATGTGGATGTGGAATGATGCTTGTTTTTATATATACAAGTCTATATTTATATAGCTGCAGAAGCGAAACATATTGCTTTTGATTTAAGTGACGCAGTGCATTTATAGACACACTTCATTTTACAGCACTTTGTCAGTACTGGGATGATTAGCTATTATTAATTATTTGATCTTCTGAATGTCAACGTTTGACAGGTTGATCCCTAGAGGCATTCCTGTGACCTTACATTGGGTAGAGGATCTGGGAAAATTATTATTCTTTGACAAATAAAATGTTGCTTTGGGTAACTTGCTAGATTTGAACTATTCATTTATGGCCTTGGCTTTCAGTTGTTGTGAGTGTGTGTGCGTGTTGGGGACGACTTTTAGGGGATAGGAAGGTTGAGGGATTAGAAGATTCTTATCAGTGCTAAACTGAATTTCCAATTCTCTGGTAAAGAGTAGAAGGAGAAGATGAAGCCCTTAATTTCTCTCTGTTCAGAATAATTTAGTAACCACAGTTCATACTTTATATGTTCTGTATTTTCCACAGCTTGCCTTTGCAGTTGAGAAATGACACTTCCCTGGATTTTCTCAGGTTCTTTATTTATGACATCAGTGGGCATTGCTGCTCATTAACTGTAGAGGAGACAATGAGGAGACATGTGCACTAAGTCAGAAAATTCCAAGCCTAATGTAGAGGCTCTAGAGTGTCTCCATTCAGCGTGGAAGTGAGACGTGTACAGTAGCACCATTCTGCATCTTGGCTAGTCAGTGCTCTGGATTATAATTTGTAAAGTTGGGTTTTATTTAGCCTCTGACATGGTAATAATAATCTTACATTTCTCACATTTGCTGAAGTATATCAGAGACACTTTCAGATTCCATGTATTTTAAAGCTCTGACAATTGAGACAGTTGGAGCAGTGGGTTCTCGGGATTAGAACACACCTTTACATTTTCAAGGTTGAAGATCTTGTTGGGAATCTGAGGTTGTTGATAATGTTACTAATGTAATTTACTTGCAGACTGTCCTGCTTTGTCCCTACCAACTCCCCCAGCCCCTTGTGCTGAAAATCGTTAGACCTCTGAGTAGTACCATTCTAGTCATAATGTGGTGAGTTTAGGTCAAATGCTTGTTTTTTCTTGTATGGCATGTTTGGATATGCATCAATATGTAATAATACAGGGAACTATAACTTCCTTTTTAAGAAACCATAGTGACATTTCTATTTATTAAAATGTTGGATAATGGTGAGAATGTACAAAACAAATATATAAGTTGGGGACCCTGACACATGTCTTAATTCTCTCAGATTTTATGCACTTAAGCAGATTTGTAGCAGAAAGTCCTCCAAGGACTATTCAACACTTTTTGTGTTACCAAATCAAATTTTGATTTTTGTCAGTATCCCTACATATATATTCACTCAATTTCCTCTTCTAATGCTCATCACCACCTTTCGCTGCTTCGTTTTTCGTTATCTGCCCCTCCAGCTCCACTCTTTTTCCTGCTCTGGTGTTCCAAGAGGCGTTAACAGTAGCGTACTCTGATGCTCTTTCTGTCATTCTTCTGGTTGGGTTCGGTCAATAGGAAGCTTTGTCTTTTTCTTTACTTTGATTATAATTCCTTTTTTCTTTTTCTTTTTAGTGATAGTGTATTGTTGTAGGAAAGATTAAATGTTAGTAAGCGTTTTGTGTGAGTCAGTTTCTGTGCTTTCAGACATGTCCTTAGCCCCCTTTAAAAGTCAGTAATACTGAGGTTGAGATCAAATGATTGTTTAAGGTAACAGCACTAGCAAATGGAGAAATCCCATCTCCTGACCTCATGTTCAGCACTTTCCCATTGACAGACCTGCCTGTAGAACTCATCACTGCATTTCACCTATTACATACTCCTTTGAAATTTGTACACACACACACACACACACACACACACACACACCCAGCACCACTATTCGACAGAAATTTATTTTAAAGCCAACTTGACTCTTGAATCATCAAGCCTAATTTGCTAGTCTAATCTCGATTGTATTCACCTTCTACTTCCTGGCAGGGGGATGTTCTCCCTGAGTCCACTCCCTTTTTTCTCCTGAATCACCAAACTCCTGTTCTCTCCTGGCTCTGCAGCATTTAAATATGCTCACATCTCTTCTGTCTTCAAATTAAACGCACACACACACACACACACTCAAAAATTTGAGACTAACCTCCATCCTCGTTTTGTTCTTTCCTTTATACAACCAAGTTTTCTCATGCCACATTCTCTGTATAATGTACTATATATCTTCTAGGTTTTCCCGGCAACACTCTCCCAAAACTCCCATGTTCAAGTTGCCAGTGACATGTCAAATTGACATGCTTTGGCCATTTCTACTGCGTGACCCTCTAAAGCAGGGGTCTCCAAACTGCGGCCCGCAATCCATTTTTAATTGGCCCGCAGCAAATTCCAAAAATATATTTAGTTTACTCAAATAAACCAGGTGAGGCAATACGTACTTCACCTCGAGTGAGTGGCCCGGCTGTTTGTGTATTTTACCGCATATGGCCCTTGCTGAAAAACGTTGAAAAAAGTTTGGACACCTCTGCTCTAAAGCATTGGAGCCTGGACCACATCCTTCTTCCACAATCCCTGCTGTCTTTCAAGACTCACCTAAAGTCCACCTCTTCTGTGGAGTTCTTATTAACCCTTGAGACTCATTTGATTGTCCCTCCAGTGTATCCTCTGTGCGTGGGGCATATGTGGTCATAATAGTCATCACACTTGCTCAGGTGCTTGATCTTGTTGATTGAACTGAAGTTTATTTGAGGGTCAGGACCCTGTCTTTCCATGAGTTTTATACTCTGTTCTGTTGCCACTGTGGACACGATCTCACATTTTTTCCTCCCTTCTACTTGCCTGTCTTTTGTAGGTCCTTTAACAGTTATTTGTTCAGCTCTTATTACTTACCATTCTTTACATTAAATGTTGGTGATACAATGTCAAGCAAGAGATGACTGTCTTTATAGGGTTTATGGTCTGTACTTTTGGCAGATTTTTAATCTTGTTGAAGTTGTTTTCACCCTTAGAAATATATTTATAGTAATTTATAAGTTGGGAAGGATCAAATGAGCATGTTTATTAATTGACTTACATTGTACCTGGCCCCTAATTAAAATTCAATTAATGTTATATGTTAATATTAACAGTAATAAATCTTACATTACATACGAATTATGCCTACATCAGATAATCTGAATTATAATACATATGAATTGTGCTTTTCTATAAATTATATAAATAAAAAGTAAATAACACACATCAATTGGTTTATGTGTCAGTATATTTCCAATTTATTCCTTTTACAAAATCATGGTGTTTTTCTTTTGTTTCTTTTGCGGCTCTTTACTTACAAAAAGCTTCTGTCTGTTAAAAATTCAGTGCTAAGGCTGTCTGGTGCAAAGTTCACCCTGGAAGAAATGAATATTTCATTAAAATGGACTTTTTAAGAAGCAGTTTTAAAGTTGAGATATTAGCAACTCTGCATTTCTTTGAAAGTTTTTTACTTAGTGATTAGTTTGGATTAAGTGTCATCATTTCTTCATTTTCATGAGATTAATTTTCAAGTCTTCTCCTTGGCCGTTGGTACTGACCAGCATGGCTGTGTATGTGATTGTTCTGTGAGTGCATGCATGCGTGATATTTCCAAACATATGCCCAATAATTGAGTCTCTATCAGGAAGTAAACATGGAGATCATGTTGCTTGGTGCCATGAAACTCCTGTTGTTGCATCGTCACCACAGGATGCCATTAAAATACTTATGAACAATGTCATCATTCATTAATTTGGTACTATTCGGAGCACATTAGCAAACGGGAAAAGATACAGTAGAAATCTGAGGAGAGGAGAGATGGAGATAGGAGAGGAGCCTGGTGTTTGAAGAATGACCTTTGATCTTTCAAAGGAGGAATACATATCAAGAGCTTATCTATTCTACAGCATTTACATGCAAAGCAAATCAACAACATAGAGCTTGCTTATCTTTGTAGATTATAGTTTGGTCTTGGATAAAGGAATAGCCAGGCATCTATAAAAGGGGATTTACATGTTTATGCTAACTCAATTAGCATTAACAGGGCTACCAGTAAGGCTGGCTGTCAAGCCTCAAACATTCATGTATGTGTTTTCAAAGAGAATAGAACGATTTTGGGGAATGTTACATAGAGAAAAAAAAGTCTTATTAAATGTGTTTCCATTTAAAAATTTAAAAAAAATATTATTTGTATTCTGAAATACTGCTTCGGGAATAAGTAGGTTTTTTTTTTCCTTAAATAGAAGAAAGCAAAATTATATCATCTAGTCATTAAAGCTTATTGCATTTTCCAAATTTATAATTGGAAGTGATGCAAATTTTCTTTAGCAACTGAAGGATGCATTTCTATTCTAAATTGTAGTTTTGAGAGTAGTTAGATATTTATAAAAAATTACAAGAAGCAATGGTCATTATTTTTGAAATTTTTCAAAAAGATATTGGTTAGGAAAACTAGACCCTTTCACTCTTTGGTAATACATATTCTGGCTCATTCACACATACGTTGTGGTACCTAAAGTGTTGCAAAATCGGACATTTATATGGAGATGGGCTGTTGATGTAAAAAAAATCTGAGGGCTGGGAAGGATAAGGAACGAGGACTGTATTTTAAAAATGAGCTCTTTGTTTTCCAGGCTTCATCATGCCTAGATCTCAGAGAGGTTTTGTCCAGTGAGAATAAAGAACCCATGGGAATTACCCAGGAATCACCCACCAGTAAAAGGGATAGTTTTAGTTCAGTGAGCAAGGGTGGGACCAGAAGTCTGCAGTAGTCAATGATGCTTTTTTTAGCCTCTTCATGCCAGGTGAACATTTGCATATTTAGAATGCTGACTCATGGGGGAATCACAGCCCAGTTGAAATCCATAAGGTTGATGCCTCTTTATCCTCTGTCAGGGGATTTTACCCACTGTTGGAGTAGTAGTCAGGATCCATGAGTTTGTTACCAGTTTACTCACTGGCCTGATGCCCAAGGCCAATTGCCTTTCTCCAGTATATCTTTGCTCATTATACTCACTCATACACTCAAGCACTTAATTTGCCTGTTGAAATCTTGCTAGCTATTTAAAGAGATGCCAATACCTCCTCCAGATGTGATCTTTCTCAGCGCTGAACATTTATAGTATTTATTGGGCTAACTTATGACAATTATTCTATTTTTCATGCCCTTTAATTCTTTTAGCTTTTTATTTTGAAGAATTACAAGCATTTATAAACAGAGTAGTAGAATAAACTCTTGTGTATCTATCATACAGCTTTGATAATGATCAGCACTCTGCCATTTTGGAATCACCTATATACATCATATTCCTCATCCTCACTTGATTTTAATTAATTTTGAGTAATAGATTATGAGAGCCTTGAGGTCAGGATACACACAGACACACACACACACGTGCCAAAAAATGTGTGTACATTTTAAGAAAGGAAAAAACTATTAAAATTGTAATACTCCATATATACTGATAGCAAAAGATGAATACAAGTCATGTGTATACATATTTTGGCATCCTCTGTATGTATGTGTGTGTGTGTATATATATATATGTATATATATATACACACACACATACATATATACACACACACATACACTTTATTTTTTTTTCTGATTAAAAATAGATCCTCATTATGGAGATATCCACTGTTACTATTTTGAAGACTGCAGATTCTAGTTCTTCTTTTTTTTAAAAAAAACTTAATGTAAAATGTGTATATTGCTTTTTATCTTGCCATTTTACCATGAGTATTTTTCCAATCTCTTTGAATATTTTTGAAAGCATGATCTTTTTAAGGCAGCGTAATATTCCATCATATGGGTCTTCCATAATTTATTGAAGCAGTTTCCTATTGTTGACCACGTCTTGAACATCTTTGTACATAAATACTTGTCCTCATTTGCAAAGATATGATTAGGATAGTTTCCTAGGGAATTATTAGGTGCAGGGGTCTTCATAGATCTTGCCAAATTGCTATTCAGGAAGGCTATGCCGATTTGCCTTCTTTTTATCTTATTAACTTGGTAGTTAAAGACTGGTATCTGCATGTGTTCTGTTTACAGTTGGTATTTTCTGGATTATTAATGACAGTGAACATTTTCATGTTCATGATTCTTATTTCATGTGCTAAATAAGGTGTTATTTGCAATCACAGTGAATGGCACATGCTACTTAGTTTAGCTCCAAATCTAGTGCTTTGCAGCAATGATCAATTATGTTTAGTATTTCACAAATCAGATTTTGCTGTCATTGGAAGCAGAAAGTCTGCCTAAGTGCAAATTACGTTAGTTGAGGGATGGTCTTATTTTACTTTTTGAGCACTCTTTTTCAAAATTGTCACTCTATAATTTTTCTCCCTTTATATCAAATAACTTCACTGAGAAATGTAATTCTACCAGGAATTATTTAGTCTAGGTAAAAAGTCTTCGTCCAAGAAATATACTCTCATGTCTACATACTTTTTAAGTTTTGAAAAAATCCTTTGTTTAATATAAAAATTTTAGGTTACTCATTGTATTTGACTGAATTTATAGTGTATTTAAATTTCTTCTGGAATGAGTTTAAAACTGTGCTTTTAAAATGCTCAGTGCAGTTTGTATATCCAGTAAAATAAAAGTTGCCATTTTCATGAGTTTTTTAATGCTAAGATTGCTTTTTTGCTGTGTGAAATATCCAAACTCTAGCATAGAATTGAATGAAAACATTTACATTAGTAAACCGTTATAGGTAAATATTTTCAGTTTCAGAAAAAAAGCAGAGAATGCTTTTTTACTATTGGAGTTTATTACCGAAATCTAGATTGCAAATCCAAATGTAAAACTAACATTTTATTATAATCTCCTGCCTTTCCTTGCTTCTGATCAAATCATGCCTCACTGAAGTATGTTCAAATATGTTGAAAAATAATTTACCGCATTGTGTTGAAAAATAATATTAAAAGTATATGTGTTATGTGGAGGAAACACTCTAAACAGATCTACCCAGACATCAACAGGATATTATTACCCCAAAGAAATGACGACAGTTCACCAGCTTGATGCGTAGAGGAAGGAAATTTACAAACATCTCCAAGAGAGGCATGTTGAGAGGTTGAAGGAAATGAGGCACGTCCTGCTTTTATTGTGCTTATTGGAGTGGGATTCCCAGAAGACTGAACAAGGCTGTCCTGAGACCTCTGTTTGGCAAAGATCTTGTTGACTCATGTTTTATTTTTGTTTCTGCAAAGGTCTGCTATTGTTCAGATTTCTAATGTGGCTCATAAACACAGAGCCAATATCATTTCCCCTTCTATTGACTGATGTATACCAATAAATGAAAATCTACCGTCATCATTTACATGTGTTCTCTTTCCATGAAGCAAAGATCACCAGTCTGCTTTAAAGGAAAGCCCTTTAAATAGAGATCTTACTTCACAAACTTTGAAAGTTTGTGAAATTGTATTTTAGAGTTCTAATGTTGGGAGGAATGGATTTCCTATTCATACGGGAGAGGAAACCAGAGGTAAATATTTACATAACTTGTATTTCGAAAGCCTAGTTTTCGATTAAAAAATGTGATCTCCGACTTCTGAATGCTCTGCTTAGAAGTTGAATCACTGGACATTTTTGACTGTGACCCATTAGAAAGACTTCCAGTTTGAAATGCCCAGTTTAGGATCTTGGATTCATGTAATACGTTGATATATTTTAAAAATTTCTATCAAGTTGTATACCTACGTATGAGAAAGGAACGAGAAATATTATAAACATTTCTGCTGTTTGAAGCTATGACTTTTTTGTCACATCTGTCAAAATGCCTAAGCGTGTCGTATCTCTCTAGCCAGAGAAATACCAGAGTGGAAATCTTCCTTGGTCTTGGACTGGGACTCAGTCTGAGAGGTTTTGGGTTATGAATTTGTACCCTTCACTTAGAGTCAGAAGATGTGGTTACTGTCAGTCTCCTTCACTGAATGACACTGCGTAGAACATCAGGGGAGACTTGGCTTTTGTTTAATCGAAATTTGAAGGAGACAAACAGGAAAGAAAAAAAGAGTGTGAGAAAGTGGAAGGCTAGTGTTGGTTAAAAATCTGGTTTTGCTTTCATTTCTCTTAGTTATTCCTTAGGATTATTGCTTTAGATAATTTTTCCAGTCATTATAATGTATGAAATTCCAAAGAAATTTGATTTCCAAAGAAAGTTGATTTCAACCCTTCCAAGGTATGTTTTTCAGGGTGAAGAAAGGGACTGATCACCAAAGGAATTTCCCTGGCTGGAATCCTAACCTTTTAAGTTCCTGTGATTTCTCGCCCCCTTTTCCTTTTATTTTTGGCTCATATCCCCAGTAATGTCTGGTTTAATGGAATTCCTATGAGACAGTTTTTGGTGATATTTAAGTGTATAAAGATGCTTCTGAGTCAGGATTTTAAGGAATGATGTTAACTTAGAGGTAACACTCTATTGTTCTAGTGCAAAGGATTCGGGGTAATCATTTTGGATGTCACATTAAGCCATTAGAGATTATGCTCGTGATGACCTGAGTGGCCTTTAAACTATTTGTTAGAGAGGATCACTCCCTCAGATCTCCAGTTTTCTCAAAGAACTCACTTTGGTTTATAATTCTGAGGGCTTCTTTTATACACTGTACTGCTAGGGGACATTAAATATTTTGTGAGTAGTTTTCTACTCAGTGATTTAAGGCTGAAAAAATAAGTACTATCAGTTTCTGAGCTGGGTGTGAGGTGGTGGTGGTCGTGGTGGTGGTGGTGGTGTGTGTGTGTACACACGTGTGTTTTGTTGCTGCACCTGCTTTGGCTTTAGGTAACTATAGTTTTAGCAGAAAATAACTTAGATAACATCAAGGCTTTGTCCTGCAGTAACATCATTTAAAAACCTGCCCTATATCTAATATCGCTTTAGGAAATCCATAATACTTGCGGATAGTCAGTTGACAGTCATTTCTTAATGTTCCTTGAATATTTATAGAAACAAGACCCATATAGATATATTTTAATTCCAGTTAATCTAATTGTTGGTGTGAAATATTCAAAGTCAGCACTTTTTGAATTCAGAGTGGAATATTTTTTCCTATGTAAAATATAGGAAGATTGAACAGAGTCTTCCTGCGATATTTCAGAAAATATTTACTTTAACATCTACTAAAGATCATCTGCTTTAACAGTTAAAGTACAATTTAAGTTTGTTTGCATTTTTTAAAGTCCGCACATAATTTTTTTTCAAGTAAGCAAACTTCCTATAGGAGTTGTGAAATGAAGATTTTTGTAGCTCCTAAGCATGTATTGCAATTTTGTTATTTGCAGTTTGTTATCATGTGTTCCCAGGAATAAAGGGGTATGCCCAGCAACAATGTTTACTGTACAGATTGCTGGTATTTTAAAATTAAAGAGAAAGTGAAAACTGGGAAGGGTGGGTTTTCCACATGAACTCTGTCGTTCTACTTGCTACCTAGAACCTGAACAGCACAGCTATTTAATTTCCCCATAAAATTGGGATGATCCAAGTTCTTACTACATTAGCTTATGAGAATTAAGTGACTTAATACATATAAAGCATTTAGAACAGTGTTTGCCTCATAGTAACTGCTCAACGAGTATTTCTAAGCTTTAGCATGATCAGTTTTGGAGAGGAAAAATACAATGAGACAGTTTTTCAGTTACTAGAAATCATAATTGTATTTGAAAATTCAATGAAATATTGATTTTCAGATCATTCGCAGAAGTGGTGGCAGTGGAATTGCTATAACTAGAAAGATTTAGGAATGGCGTTCTGTTTAGAAGAGGTGGTGCTGGGGATGACTCAAGAGATTCAGTTTGCTCAGTAAGCCCACTCATTTGACCTAAACTGTTACAGATTATTTTAAAGGAGCAAAATTAGTATTCTAAGATACTGCTAGTTTCACTTTAAGTAAGAATGAGTTTGCCGTTCCACATATCAAATAATAAAAGGTTTGAGAGGCATTTTATTGGTGGAGATAGGAAGGTTTGTGGGTCTATTGTGGGCATTGGGGTAACGTCCTCCAGCCACCTTGTCCCCCTGCCACTGGTCCTCTGGTCAGGAGACCCCTTTGACCTCCACAGGGTTTGTCCTTTGCTCCAGGTGAGCATCAGCTTGAGGATGGCACTTTATAGGCATAAGTTTGTATCTGTGTTCCTGTCTCGTTTTAGTCATTTCCAGGTCATGGGGGTCAGTTCCTCTAACAGTAGGACTAGCTCCACCTAGATATTTTTTAGGGAATGGAGAAGTTGTGGAAAGCTCATCCACATTAACCAATCAGTTATTAGGTAGCTTACCCTCAACACAGACAATGCACCCCAAATCTCCCCCCACCAACAGTATTTCTGCCTTGGTTAGAATTCAGTGGTTACCTGTGTGGCTACCACCATTGCTGTTGCCAGGCAGGTTTTGTAAAAACACTCACTTATTTACCTATACGCATCCGGTTGCCTGTTAACTTGCAACTAAATTACATATGTATGCAACTCTTTGATAAGGAAAGAAGAAAAGATGATTAGAAAAATTGTGTCGAAGTGAATGAGTGCATGCTTACCTGTAGAAATAACTGTGTGTGTGTGTGTGTGTGCGCACACAAGGGGTCATTTTTAATGTGTGTATTATTATCACTGATATTCTTCCATTGGATATTTGGTTTTATCTTGTAGAGAGAAAAAGTAGTTTTAGAATCAGGAAGCTGATCAGAGGATTCCTGAATATATATACTTTTTTTATTTTTTTAATTGAAAGTCTGATTCTACCTTGGAATTGGGAAATGGCAGTTACAGCTCCTCCTGGGTTTGTTGGAGTTACGTGGGTACTCACATTGAAATAGCCTAATCCTCTCAGCAGAGAGAGGAAGTGCTGTTTTATAACAGAATCACATGGGTTGAGGATCATTGAACCAGAGAGAGAACTGCTGCTGTTTGATTTCCACTGCAAGTGATCAGTATTTTGAGATCTGGAACAAAGATAAAAAAATGATCTGGTCTTTAAGTAAAACTGAAACTTAAGGGTTTAGCCGTGGAATCTAACATCTTTAACCCTGGAAGAACAAGCTTTCCAGCGTCTAGCCTATTCCTTCATCTCACAGATGAAGAAACCATTGCTCAAAGAGGTGTCTCTCTGGAGCTTACATATTGAACAGCCAGGTCTAGAATACAAATCTGCTGAATCCAGGCCTAGTGTTCTTTGAATGTAAATGCACAAATTTCCTCTTTCTTTCCTTCTTTTCTTTCTCTTTCTTTCCTTCTTTCTCTTTCCTTCCTTCCTTCCTTCCTTCTTTCTCTCTTCTCTCCTCTCCCTCCCTTCCTTTCTTAATTTCTGCAATAAATAACCTTTAGGTTAACCCCCCTCATACTATTATAGTGGTTAAGCACGAGGACCAGACCTGTACATCCTGGATTTGAAAGTTGGCTCTCCATGTCAGAGTTACTTGTTTCAGTTGCTGTTTCCTTTCCCTTACAACGGGGTTAATAATTCTGTAGACTTGTTATGATGATGAAATAAGTGTTTCTTGTAAATTGCTTATAAGAATACTTGGCCTAAGTGTTAGCTATAATAATGATTACATTATGATTATATAGTAATTATGATTTTATTGTTAATGATAATACATTGTTTTTAGACACTTTCGCCTGCTATCCAGCATACTATAATAAAAAGGTGGCTTTGTAGAAGAGTAGGATTCTATAATTATCTAGTGAAATTTCGGCCATAAATCACTGAACATTTTGCCTCATTTTTTGTGGGAATTATTTGGATTGCCTAAGTGCCCTTGGTACCGAGCTGGGTTACCATCTGCTGGGTTTTGCCTCCATAGGTCAGGTTTCTTCTCTTAGGAAATGGTGAGGTGGGGAAAAAAATGCCAATAACCAAACTCCAAAATGTATCCTAGCTGTCTTGTTCACATTTATAGGACAGTTTTATTGCTGTAGGTAAGACAGATAACTGGGCATTATTCCAACATCTTGGCAGCTTTCCTTTTTCAAGGTACTAATATTAGGATTAGCATGTTGTTTTAGAGCTATTGCCTTTCTGCACCTTATAATTGCTTGTTCTTGGGGGAAGCTTGGAAGGTTTGAGTTAGGGTTTTTCTGCCAAATATGGAAGAGGATGTCTATTTTGTTTTCATACTTTGGTTTTTAAATTTGGTACTGTAGTTCATTCTGCCATTCGACAGAACAAATCAGAAGCTGTGTGGGCATTGTGTGTGTGTGTGTGTGTGTGTGTATACAATAGATGTAGATAGGCAGTGAGAATGCGTGAACGAAAACAGTGTACCTCTGTGTGCTTCTATTTAGTTTTGGTATTGGTACAAGTGTTTGGTTGTACAGGGATTTGCCTCAGCTATTGCGTTTCTAAATCAAAGCCTAGATGAATTAAAATGATAAAAAAAGATGAAATTGCTTATGATATAATAATTTTCTCTAAAACACTGAAGAAACATAGTATTTGCACTTACCAACGTATTCTAACTAGGGATTAAAATATTTTGCTATTTTTTCCCAAACATTATTAGCATTTCTACTTTTCTTAAGAAAGCCTGCTACTGCAGTTATTGGTAACTACCTTTCTTCATGCACAGAAATAATCAGTGCTCCTGAGTTCATGTAACACTTTTTTTGAACTTCTCTATGGAATTAAAAACTTTTTTTCTACCTTGTCTTATTGGTCTTTAAGGGAGTCACTATGATATGATGTAAAAAGCATGTATAAAGTATTTAGGCCTGGACATCCATTTCAGCTCTTTTGCTCACTGCTTTGAACCTTGGGCAAAACTCATCATTTCTTTCTGAGGCTCTATTTTCATCTGCACATCATTGCTATACGGATTCACAGAGTTCTAGAAGGTTGGAAATGATTTAGTCCCGATACACACTGAACACATGTGAGGTCTCTTCTCTCCCATGTGTACATTTTTTAATCTCCTTTTCAGATTTCATGGGAGCAGCATTTATGGATTCAAACTCATATCTATCTATCTATCTATCTATCTATCTATCTATCTGTATATATCTATATATATAACATACATATATATATGTATATATATGTGTGTGTGTATAGACATATACACATACATTTTTTTTTTTGGCTTAAAACAACAGAAATGTATTCTCTTACACTTCTAGAGGCTAGAAGTCTAAAATCAGTGTTGGCAGGACCATGTTACCTCTGAAGCCTGTAAGATCCTTCTTTCTTCCTTGCCTCCCCCAGCTTCTGACAATCCCAGGCAGTCTTTGGTTTGTAGATCTGTCACTGCAGTCTCTGCCTCCGTTCGTTCTCACATGATCACCTTCTCCTGGTGTCTGTCTTCACATGGCATTCTCTTCCTTCTGTCTCAGTTGAAACTTGTATTTTTGTAAATGGCCATGCTACCTAATAGTTGCTCAGGAAGTGTCATGGCATAAACACATATTGAAGAGAGCAGAGGAGGCAGGGGTACATTCGGGGAATTAGAGTAGATTTCACAGAAAAGGCAGCTATGCCCTTCCCTGCTCTCTGCTATACGTTAAGTCTCCAGGTCTTGTTGGCGTTATTGCCTAACAAAACGGAGTTTTCCGGGAATGTGCTAGAATATAACCAGAATCCTCAGATTTGACCTGAAAATCATGGTACTTGAGCTGGTTATTTTCTAGGTGTTGGTGGAGGTGATGAATCAGGGTGGGGTGCTCATTTGTGGAGAACCACGAGGAGCTCTGCCAGAGGTCAGGACACTTACTAATATCTCTGTGACTTTAGGACAGTGACCCGCTTTAGACTCGGAGCAGGAGAATGCCTGCTCTGCCTCCCTCTTAGGTTGTTTTTGACAACAGATGAAATAATATGTGCAAAATTTCTTCACCAGTGTAAAAGATGGTTGGTGGTGATGATAATGGTGGTGGTAATGACGATGAAGAGAAGTTGATGCCAGACTGAATTCATGCCTTTCTAATTTGGGTTTTCGAAGAATGCCTGGTGATACATTTTTCTATTTTGGATGTTCACTGCATTTTATCTGACTAAGAAATCTGACTTTAAAACCTGATACAAATAACTACATTATTTTCTTTTGTTGGTGAGGATTTCTTTAATTTTAGAGATGTACCTGGGTAAGATCACCTCTCATGAGGATTCTCAAAAGTTATGTGTGCCTCGCTAGTAACAAAAGTAGTTCAGATAAAAGACATTCCGAATGAATAAGGGTAAATCAAAGGTAATTAATACTATTGGTAAGGAGTTGGCACATACCAAATGTCAACAGTAGACCTTTTTTAGAAATTGAAATGTTACCATGGAATCAGTGTTCCACTGTGAGGTTGAATATCTGACGATCCCTACTTTTCAAGCCGTCTGTTAAGATGAAGTTAATATTCATTTTACATATCCTGCTTGAAACCTCTTCTGCTGTGAAAGTTTCCTGTCTATTAAGAAATAGCTTTAGAAAAATGAATTAGTTAATTCCTTAATTTTCATGTAACTTTCATTGTAAACTCCTTTTCTTCACTTGTATGTGAATCAAGTCATCATTGTGAAATTCATGAGATATCATATATGTACATTATAATGCCATTGGATGCAGTTTTCAAAGTCAGAATTTTATGTTTACATTTCCCTATATTTTCTGGCTTTATAATCCCTGCTTTGAAAGGCATCCCAAAGTAGCAACAAAAGAATCAATTGTGAGTTGGGTGTATTGTGTTTGTATGTTCTGTTTTTTGAGTTGCTTCTTTATCTGGTTACCAAAGATAATGTAAACTTCTAATCCAAACTTCCTTTACTGTGCTATGTTGTCCTTTAAATGTCATGATAAACTTAATAAAAATATTTTTAAGATACCAGTGGGGGAAAAGTCTGTACGAGATGCCCAACAGACAAGTTTAAGAACTTTAGATAACCATCTAAAATTTAAGAACTTGAGTGAAAACTAGAATTCAATGACTTTAGATTTAAGGACATAAGGTTTTGGAGGAGGATTCTGGTGAAAGATACAACATCTAACTCATTTTCACTATAATGGAAAAAAAGTATATGGAGAAAAAGACTTCCCGGAGTTAGTGTATCTATCTTGGTTAGTTTTTCACTTGGGGATTTCAAATTCATATGAGAATTGCTAAGGGAAACGAGTTATAACGAATATTCTCCTTTCATTGTAAAACCTGTAAAACACTATTTTTGAGTTGCTACTTATCTATGGCCATTTTTCTTTTTCCACTTCATTGTTCGTGTTTGTATGATTGGGGTGGGGGGGGTGTCTTCTGGATGGGGTTGCTCACAATCCACAAAGCCTTTTCCTCTTTCTGTTGAAAGAAGGCACAGCTGAAGTCAGTCTCTTTGCCTTTTCATGATATGGGGATGCGGTAGAATCAAAGCCGGCAGGATGAAAGCCCCAAAGCTTCCTGTTTCCAGCTGTTTTCCTCAGCGAAGATTTTTTTTTTCTCTCCCAAAGATGATGCTTCCTTTCAAGGGGTTTTTAATCTGCAAACTGTTTCCTCAGTTTATTTCACTACAGTAAAATGTATTCCCTTTAGGTCATATCTGTCTCTTTTAAAACCCAGCCTGTCCTTTTCAGCAGTGGTAGTTGCTACTCAAAAGAACAAATGTGATTTATAAAGTCCCTTTAATGAGGTACAAAGACCAATAAACCTTTGCCACTGGAGTTTCGTATTTATGATTGCTTTATCTTCATTTATGAAAAATTTTAGATGCTAAAAATTCATTGAGAACACTATTAATTTGGCCATTTAATATTTGTAAACAAACCAGTTAAGAGCAAAATGTGTTGTCATAGCCTAAAGGTTTATTGTGTGTTTTTTCCTTCCAAATGTAGTATAATGATATGTAATTTGTTTAATGTAAATGCTCAAAATTAAAATTAAGGCACTGGAAACCACATAAATACTCAAATGAATATTAAGAGTGGTTTGATTTCATTAAGTAATGTTGGGAATAAAAATAGTACTTTTTCATTGATGGTTTTTACTTCACTTCTAGTATTGACATTTCAGAATTTACATTTGTAAATCAGAATTTACATTGGTAAATTCTGCTTCCTTTGGGGATAAATGAAATATAAAAATGAATTTTTTAATCACGTATGAAACATAGTCCAGAAATATTAACTAGACCTTCGACCCATTTCCTGGATCTTCCAGGCTTCTTGCTTAATGGTGATAATCATTGTATATTGAATTGTACTTAATTTATTTAAGTGAGCTACACTTAAATGAATACCAGTGTGAGTAAAAAATTACCCTGTTTCTTTGTCTCTTATTTTTCCCCAAATACTTATACTTACTTTTTAAAAGTGGGGGAACTTACCAGCAAGAGTCATCACATAATTGCCCTGCTATTGGATATAGTGATATAATTAATGAAGCCGGTGGCGTATGGGGGAGAACCACCTCATTTCATTTTCACTTTAATGCTAACACTAACATATGCTTTTGAATTGAAGTGGGGTCCCAAATGCCAATATATGTTAAAAGAATTAAACACTAAAAAAAAAAAGCTCCCCCTTATTTACTCCTGTTGCCTGCTCCTTTGAGGGCGAGTGGCTGATAGGGCTTTTAAAATCATGAGCATGCCTATTTTATCTGTACTGTTTAATAGAGAGCTATGAAAAAAATGGCAATTAACATATTCAGACAGAAAATCATCCTGGCTGAATGACTCATTAAATAGTCGTATAAACAGGATGTGCTGAAATGAACTGGTACAAAATTTAGTTTCATTGGTCTTTTTGCTCATTATCAGCACTTTAAGAAGCAGACTCGTGGGTGCTTAGAGGACACTTAAATTTCTTTTCTCTTTATTTTTTTCTTAAATACTTCTCTCCTCCTCCACCCTTTCCCCCTGCCATTCCTAATTCTCTGGCAGGCTAACATTACCCGTCTAAACATGAAGCGTTACGTTGGAAATCAACCAAGTTAGAGGCAAGAACTTCCAAGTTTCATCTAGGCCAGTAGTTCTCAATCCCAGCTGACAATCAAAATGTACTTGAAGGTTTTTTTCTTTTTTTAAACATACAGACATTCCGGAACCTCATATCTTGGCATTCTGATTCAGTAGGTCTGGGGTAGTGTCTGGGAGTCTGTATTTTAATAAAAGGTCCCAGTGGGATTCAGATAGCCAGCCAGGCTTTAGAACTACTCACTGGTTTGTGTCCCCTCAGAGTAAAACTCTTTCCCCACATACCTGATCTATGGCCATGTGGCATCCATAACTGGTTTGCAATCCACATTAAAATCACCTGGGGACCTTGGGAAAATGCTGATGCTCAACTCCACCCCCAATTAAATTGGGGAATTTTAAAACCTCCCTGGGTGATTTTAATGTACAGTCAAGTTTGAGAACTTCTGTCCTACATAAACAGATGGAGCTGGGTATAGCTGAAAAAGCCCTTTCTACTTTCCTTTTACAAGGTGCTTTACTCTGTGCTAAAACTCCTTTCTCTGCCCCCTACCCACCTCAGCCACACACACACACAACTTAAACCTTTTGTCTCTGCTAAGGCTTTCATCATTTATTGGTACCCTGTTCTCAGGTGGGAATACAATGTTCTGCTCTCACATTGTGGCCGATTCCTGTTTCTTCCTACGTGAGTTCCACATCTGTGCTGTGCAGATGTGTTGGTGTAGCCTTAGCACCACAGAGGCTAAGTAAGAAGGATGAAGAACAGCATAGTAGCAGTTTAGCGGAAGAAAGAATATCCATCTATCGAGTCCCTAGATGCGCCAAGAATTCTGAATAGATTTCTTCTTTAGCATGTTGTGACGTTAAGTTGGAGCTTTTCATTACGTTGACTAATAATAGTCTTTATTGGACCTGTTCTGTGAAAGGTCTGAGATCAGCCCATGAAGCAAGATTAAAAAAAAGAAAAAAAAAGTCCCCATTGCAAGGGAATGAGGAAGAATCTCCCCAAGAATAATCTTGTAGTCAGGGACCTGAGAGCTGTATTTCCCAGCTGCCCAAAGGGATGTACCCATCCCCTGGCTTTAAGGGATATTTGCAAATCGAAGGAAAAAGGCTCATCACTTCATGTTTTTCATTATCAGGGAGAAAACTCATTGTCTGTACGAAGGTGTTTTCTCTTCCATCTCACATGGAACTTCCACATGCTAAATCCCCTCGGAGTTACTGAGGAAACACACCCTTTATACACCAAGCAGATCTGAAGTTGGTGACAGAAGTGGAAAAAAGCCTGAGCTCCTGAGATCTTAGAAACCAGGGCATTCATTGCATTTGTGTGGAAGAAGAAACACCAGCAGCCACTCCCCATCATTTAAGAGGGGACTGCCAGGGGGAGACTCACTAGCTCCTCGGTTGTTACATATCTTGTGGCAGAGTCCCGTGGTAGACCCCAGACTCCTGATAGATGCTGTAGTGGGCACAGAACACTATATAAGGATTTCTGAGAACACTGAGCTTCAGCTGAAGACGGCTGACTTCGGCTACGACACGAGCAGGAGTTAGGAGTCTATCTGGACTACACTGTATGGCAGGAAGTGCTCATGCTTTAGACTCTAGGCTTGGAGCCTGGTCGGGTTGGAGAGCTCACCGTCAGGGTCATACCCAGGGAGAATCCACACTTGCAGGACCCTGAGTGCACACACCACCTTAAATATTGCACTTAGGGACTTCCTTTGACCCAGCCCTGGTAGGGAGCAACAGAAACAGAGGTCAGGAGAACCATTGGTAATTGGTTTTCACATCTTTGGCTTTCCTTACTATGATTGATAAAGACCCTCCTTGAAAAGTGTTTTGGTAGATTCCCAGGGAGGGAAACACTTTTGTGTGCCTGACGTGCTGGCAGTGCCCGTGGCCACGTGTGTCACCTGGTGAAGGATAATCGTCCTATTATTTTTTGTCAGTAGTTGTAACAAGTAGGTAGTGCTTTGTGTATTCCACTATGATGAATTAATTTTGTGTTCATTGTAGTAGCACTGATCATAATGAATTAATTTGGTATTCATGTGGATGTCAGAGTTTTTTTCTCTTCCAGTTTTCATGTAGCTTTAGTTTAGAAGTAACACATCTTATCTGTTCACTTCTCATAACCCTCCCTTGCCCCATAGTGTGTGGTAGTCTGTTTCTTAAAAACATTTAACTTAATACTTCAATAACATTATATTCGCTTTAGCATTCTTCCTGCTTTTATTTTACAAAATTAGGGAAATAAGGTAAGTAGTCATGATAACTATAACTGCCAGGTTGAATAATGGACTTACGTTATTCCAGATTGAATAATATAACTTGTGTATTTTAGTTTGGCTTTGTAAAAAAATTTAAGCCAAGTGTTTGTAATTTGTAGCTTTATTGAAGACAAATATTGTATTCCCTTACTGCAGATATGAAATAATGAAAACTGCATGCCATGTATAATAGTTTCCTCTTTTAATTCCTTCTCTCTTCCTTGCAGACAAGATTGATAAACGTATGTGCATATATTACTTATCTGTTCATGTAAGGACACATAATTGGCTGTTAGATATGGTAATTGCATCAATAGATCTTATTCAAGCTCATTTCCTTTTCTGTTTATAAAATAAATGTTTTCGTTAAATTGGAATATATACTGAAATAGAAGTACCTGATTTAGGATTGAGAAACCAGGTACCCAAACAAAAAACCGACTAAATCCTGGGAAACTTTTTACCAACTTGGGCTTTAACCTGTATGCTGCTGCTTAATTTGTTCATCATGTTGGCTAATTACTGAAGATATTTATAATAGAACAGGGGTTTCCTTCATCACTCCCCTACCTGCTCGGCTGATTTGCTCCCACTGGGAATATGGTAGAATCTTTTGAGAAGAGATTATTGTCCTTCTGAGTACCAATATGCCATTTTGGGTGTTTCTTTAAATTCGGACTTGGCAATGGTATCATCCTTCACATAGTCCATCGTGGCTTTACGATTTTTTTTTTTTTTGAGAATTTTACGGCTCCTGTGCACGTTGATTCTGAGCAGCAGCTGTATTTCATTCTAGAATGCTGTGTTTCAAAGTTGATAGTTCTTGTAGCTATTTTACCATTTAGCATATATAAAGGCATTGGGATTCCGTTGCAAATGGCAAGGACCATATAACTGGGTTTCTATTGCTTTCATTATTTTTGTTATTATTGCAACAGATTGTACAGTAATATGCTAATAAAGATTTATGGCTTCATGCAGCAGGAGGAAATGCTGGGATGGAGGAGAAAACTCATGTTAAAACAAATGTCTATAATAATCAGAGGAAAACAAAACTTGAAAAAAGCTCTAAGAGAATTGTTTCTAGTATAAATATTTTTATTAACATTTGCTATGGTTTGAAGATCTTGCAAGTAATTGTTTATGCATTTCTGGAATTTAGATATGTTGTATGCCTATATGTGCATGGTTGTTCTTGGAAGAAGATCTTTTTTCTTTCTTTTTTTCTTTTTTTTAGTTTTTTCTTTTCTTTTTTTTTTTTTTGGCTTTTGTTGAACTGGAACACATAGCTATTGAATATGCAATGAACAGAAAATTTATGGAGGGCAGAATTATGAGTATCTGAGGAAAGTTTAATTACTTTTATAATTTAGATAAGCTTCATAATTTATTGTAACACACTGTACTTTGGCACAATTTGTAACAATTATAAAGCACTTGAATTTAGGTTCTTTACTTGGCAGCTGTAAACAGAGTTAGCTGTAGGAAAACTTTAAGCATTTACTTTTGTTCCCAGGCTTGCATTAAAGGCTTATGCTGTAGTGGTTTTGTTGCTCCTCTTTTAATTGACCACATTTCTGTGTTTTATTTCTCCAAAATAACATGTATTACAATATAGTAGCAGGCTTGTGGTTGTAAACATAGAGCGAAGCTGGCTAGGAAGGGGCATAAAGATATCTACCAGTGCCCAAACCAAGGAAAGGAGAAACTCAGGAAAAGCTCAGATGATGCCTGAGCTGATTCCTGTTTGAATTAAAAAGAAAAGACCTCACCACTCACCTCCTTGTAAAGGACAGATCCTGACTAATGCAAACTATTCAGAAATCCAACAATATTCTTTTTTTTGATGAATGTAAATTTATCTTCATGATTAAAGAGGGAGCAGTGTAAAATAGCTACTTCTCTTAGGTCTGGATTATTTTGCTGTTACCGAAATTTCTGTCTAGCATACAATTTTATGACATTGCTATTCTCTACAAAATTAATCTTGTTATCCTGTTGTCATGACTTTAAATGTGTATTTTTAAAATTTATTTATTGTGTTGATGTTGAAAATAATAAATGAAAGCATGAGATCTCAGCAATGGATTTTGATGTTCACAAAGACATTTTCTTTAAAACATATATTTATTTGCAATCCGGGATTTTTTACATTCCCATTTTCCTTTTAATAAGTTAACTGTAGAATGTAGAACATAATTAGCCCTCATAAAACCTTGTATTTGTTTAACATTTCTCATAATTAAATGATCATAACAGTTTTAATACTTTCAATTTTCAAAAGTGCTTTCATATTTATCGTATGTTTCGGACAAAATTAAAAAATTGAGTTATTCTACAGTTGAAGGTAGAAATAAGTGATAAACCAGCTTAGAAACCTTTGAACCTCAAATCCCTTCTTACGGATTACGTATGTTCTCCCTTCTTGTTGGGCCATTCTGGTGTGACTGAGGAGGACTTTGGTTCTGGTTTTAGATTCTCTTGTGTTAGTGTAGGTTTTTGATAAGTCACTTGGAGCAAAACACTGAAGCAAGTCACCTATCGGCTTTAATGAGTCAACTGTCTGAAGCAAACAGGTTTTGAATTGGTTAAAAAAAACAACAGCAACAGTAGCCCTGTGGTTGAGCTCTGGATGATTAAAGAACCAGTCCTAAGAATGCATTTATTTACTTTTCAAAAGAAAGTCAAGACTCGCTCCTTTGAGCTGTGTTGCTTTGTGTAGGTTCTTTTCTTAAAGGAAAGGCTTCATTATCTGTTTCAGATCTTTATAGATGTTGCAATAAGATACTCTTTTCTCATCATATAGGATTAAAAGGATCAAAGCTAACAATTTTAACTGAAGCACTCTAAAAAAAAAAAGTTTATTATTTCTGTTTTCCTTTCACGATTTATGTTCTTACAGGGGTACAGTGTTCCTGGAACGTGGTCTTTCTGGTAAGGATCACATGTATAGAATAATAATTCCCCTGTCCAGCATGGTCTGGGTTGTTTTAATGTTGTGGGGGAATGTGTTCTACTCTGCAAATAAATGTAGTTCCATTCACGTTCCTGATGACTTGTATCCTTAAACCCTTTTGTTCAGAGTATTATTGTCCTTTATCCTGAAAAATGTCTGTGATTGTGGTGCCCTAATACTGTAAATCAATGGGGACTGAATTCAGTGTCTGCTAAGTAGTGTAAGGCAACTCTTTAAATGCAAATGTGCCAGGGCTAATTTTAATGTAATTTTAATAAGGCTGAAACCATTTTGAAGTAGACTTAAATCATAATACTAATCTCAAAAGACTCTATTGAGCTGAGTAGGCCCTTTATTCTCACTGGCCATTTTTCCTCTGTGTGTATCCAAACCATCCTTCATCTGAATCTATAGTTTCCATTCAGAATATCTTTTTTTCTCCCTTCAATGGAATATATGTGCGGTGTGTGGCTACTTTCTTAGTTGTTAGCTGAAACTTTTCCTTCTGTTTCTTCCTGGTTGTACATTACTGACCAAGCTTTTTGTTTACAAAAAAATGAAAACAACAAAACAACAAAAAATTAAATAAATTGCTGTATTTTGGCCAGAGAAGTGAAAAATCCAGCTGTCAAATCTGACCAGAAAAGTTAAGAACATAATTTAATATTTAAGTAAGGGAATGAATACAGTCGTAAAAATGAGAATAACATTTATAAAATGAAGTCAGCCCTAAAGTTCAATATATTGCAACACTTTAAATTTCTTGGTTTCCCTAACTTACAATATTTCAATATATATGAAATATATGTTAATGTTTATATTTGGGCTGATGGAAAGGTGCAGGAGCACAGACCTGATGAAAGAAAATTGGCTTAGGGAGTAGTTTAACAAAAGATCACAGAAGCTGAAGGCAGCATGGGGTGGTGGGGTTTTCCCATACGTGTTACTGTTACATTCTCTGTAGGGAGACAAAGGAGTTTTGTTCTTTAACTTTGGATATGCACATTACTTTATAATAATTTAATTAAATAGTATAATTATAGTATGCATTCAATTGTTTATAGATTAATTTTCCCAGATTTTTCTGTGTTTAAGAATTATCAAGGAGAAGATGCTTAAGTATTAAATTCTACAGTATATTTCAGTGACTAGCTTTTAATATAGTTCGTATAGTTCACATAACAGTAATTTATTATTTCAGTTACTCCCTCTTTCTGTTGAGCCTTTTGAAAGAATAATTTATTTAGACCAGCCCTTTTTAAAACCTTATTTCAAGACATTTAGTAGAAATTTTATTTTGATTACATTCCACACTAAATGTTGTAAAATACCCCAAGAGGATGATATAATTTGCAGTGTTTCCAAACTCCTTTGACCAGGGAATTCCTTTTTCATGGAATATGTGCCACGTGAAACGTTCTGCAGAAAACAACTTTGAGAAATGCTAACTTAGCCCCAAAGTTGTTTTATTTATTTATTTTTTAAAGTCCTTTAAAGTTGATGGTGGTATGTAGTTTCTTGTGTTTTAAATACTGGTCAGGAACACTTTCACTTTGTTTAGGACGATTTCCTAGAATAGCTGTGCTATTCATGCTACTTGTAATTATGTGAACAGATAATAAAGTCAGCTACCCAAATACTTTAACACTGAGTGGTAGCTGTCCTTAGAGAGATTGGCAGCTATGTCAGTGGAGATGTTAGAGCATTTTTTTCATAGCTTTTGTCCATTTCCTAAGAGACACTTGTGTGTGCGCGTGCGTGTGTGTGTCCATCTCTTACCCTCATAAGGGTTTGGTCACAGTGGTGACCACTGAGTCTAGAACAGGGCCTTGAAAATGTACCTGACTTTGAACTCCAGGCAGGTAATGTAAATGAGTGAAGCAGACAATAGGAAGAGGTGGGTATAGGGAATTGGGACATGCACTCCCCAACTGACATTCAGTCAGCATCTCCCAGAATCCTGTGCAGGGCAAACAAAATGTATTTGGGGACAGCACTCTCTTGTCCTTGATATAAAGACAAGAAGTCAGAAGACCTGAGCTTTAGGATTTGTTGTCCTGCACCCCACAAGCACCCCTCATTTTGTATTTTTTATGGCATGTTTGCTTAATTTACAACTAGCAGAAAATAAGCTGGGTCTTGTTTAGATTTAGACAATGATGTTTTAAAGGGTGTACATAATATTGATCAAAAACACAGACGAAAGTATGATTTTAGCAGCTTCTATAAGAAAGTACAAAATTTAACCCCACAACTTTCCTTTTCCTAGAACTTCAAATAACTACTGTTACTGTTTTAGATTGATTTTTGTTGTTGTTTGTATATCCAAGAAAATGTATGACATTTAAGAAAGTGTGCAAATAAATGATTGCATAGCAAAACTTGAGCATTGTCTTCAAATGTGAAGAAGTGAAAGTTAGAAATACTACCAGATATAAGAAGTTCTAGAAGCAATACTTTAAACACATTTTGAGACATTGGATATCTTCACTTACTTGGCCCTTGGTTTCTGTTTCTGTGATCAGTATTGGATTTGATACCATCTGATGTCCTGGTCAGTTCTCAGGTTCTCTGAAGCTGGTCTGAGATTAATTTAGGTCTAAGATTGACATGAAGGGGAACAGGTCTCTGGATGCCCTCAGTGCTGAGAGGTTATTGATTTCTCACGTATTAATACAGTTGCACAAAAGTACAATTGGCACCAGTCGGAAGAAATGTTTAACAGGTTCGGAGTATAGAAAACACTTTGCAGTCTGAATTTCTATGATTCCAAAATTCAGAAAAGCTTCCTTTTGATTAAATACACTGCCCACAAACACACATGCTCATTTTCTCTGTCTTCTACTTTGACATTCTGTGTATTTAACTTTACTTGGCATGCGAGAGTTTTAAAGTCCATATGCAGGACTAGAAATGTGTCAGAGAAACCTCGGAACGGTGTTACGGAGCACGTTGTATGTTCTTTAACATCAAGTTGTAAACGGAGCCCATTCAACCATTACTTAAGTGGTAATAGGGAGCGAGAGCCTCATTAGGTTACAAAATCTTCTGTGTGTGAACTCGGTATGTGAAAACATAACACTTGATCTTCACCACAGTGCCACGAAGATTCAATTAGGGGACTCGTATGTGCCCAGATTTGGGGACATAAAGGGCAACTGGATTTTGAAGGAAAGATGGTAAAGAAACACCTGCAAAAATCTGCTTTTCTGTGCAACAGACTGGGTAATTGCATATGCAGATGGATAGTTAGGGATATAATTACTTGATTTGTGAACACAAATGCCCTTTCGATTGTGTGAGTGTTGAATTTTGCAGTGACAGGTGCATGCGGATTGCTGTGTGTGTATCCTTTGCACTCCTGCTTAAATATTTGGCCTGGAGTATGTCTTCCATTCATTCTGAATGTAACGGCTCTCCCCCACTGATGGTCTGGGGGAATTGTTGCAGCTCTTAATGTCTCTCCAACTTTTTCTCATAAATAATAACCTTAATTTGAAACCTTGACTAAAAGGACTGCATACAGGCATGTGGTATAAGGGCTTACGAATTATGCACAGTAATTCATTTTTTGAAGCTGCTGGATGTAACTCATTAGTTTTCATTGTTTTCTCAAAATAAGGAAAACTATTAACCAACACTGCAGACTAATAGCCTGGAATCCCCCCCCCCCCCCGCCCCAATCAACCGAAGTTTAATGAAAAGCATCCTTTGAAAGACTTCCTTTTTTATTCCTTTTTCTTAACCTTCCCATTAATACTTTAGAGACATCTTTTGTCATGTCTCCCAACGAAATAGCATTCTCAGTCATTCCCTTGCTGTGTCAACATTTCTATATCACATTGAACATGTTCATCAAAACACTTGGACGGTCCAAACGGGTTTGTTTTTTTTAAATTGAATAATTCGTTAACCCTCCTTATGGGGAGGGCCAGATCATTTCCATGTTCCTATCTTTGGACTTGTGGAGAAAGTGGGTGGCAGCATGGCTGTCCCCAGTGACAAGGTCACTGATGTGCCAGAAGTACAGGACAAATTATCGTCACACTTTATCTGATTACTTTAGTGTTGTTTCTTTATTCTTCGCTCCCTTCCTGATTAAACTGGACCTAAATGATGTTTTGTCAGACGAAGGTTAATTTCAACAGTTAATAGTTATTATAATACTTAGAAAAACTTTCATGTACTAGTATTTGCAACTATGTGCGTGATAACTCTGCTAGGTATAGTGTATTAGTCATCTCATTTAATCTGTCAAAACTATATATCATTACCCCCATTTCATAGATGAGGAAACCAAGATACAACAAGTTTAAATATAGTACCTCTGCCATATAGTTAATAAACATAAAGGGATTAGAGTTCAGAAATATGTGCCTCAATAGCCCATGGTTTTATTTTGCTGAAGTCAAATGTATGAAATATATATGAATACATACATATATTCGTGTGTGTGTGTGTGTGTGTGTGTGTGTGTGTGTGTATGTATATAATTTTGAGTCTACTGTAAGGAACTAAATCCATATTTGCACAAAGAGAGTCAAAATAACCAGAGATCCCAATTTGACTGGCTTTGATAAGAAGACTTCACACAAGTCTTCCATATACAAATATTTTAATTTCTAGGTATTTCTTTGTGTTTGCTGCTCTTCTAAGACACCTTTGCTCAGTAAGAGGCTTTTTATGCTTTTTGACTGAAAATGTAGGGATTAAATTTTTCCCACAAAAAGGTTTGAAACCGTTCTTTTTGGTTCTTCATGTGCCATTAGAAAGTACACACATGTATAGTGATATAGCTGTTGCGTGAGGGGAAGGAGCCTGGCACACTTGGCTCAAATAATGTTCAGAACCACCTGCTTTGAATGTGGTCTGATTGAATCAGATGACGGCTGCTTTTCATCACGGGCGTCGGGATTGGGATGTGGGGGAAGTGTTTTGTTTTGATATTTCACATGTGCTTAGGTGTTAGCGGTTTCAGATTGTTTAAGAACAGGCTCCGATCATTGAGTGTTGCTGAATCGTGTGAGGGAGATTTGAAAGCAACTTTGAGTATTTCTAGGTCTGTTTAAAAATTATGTCTCCTTGTGTGGTGTTTGTTTGTATTCAGGAGGCAGATTGCGTTGTGGAAAATGGCAGATAATTTTCCCTCACAAAAGACTCTCTTCTTATTTGTTTATTTGTTGTATTTTACCTGTTTTTTTTATAGTTCCTCCTGATGAGCTTTGATATCAGAACATTAATTGTTAATACCACTAGGTTCTCTGGAGTTCTTGGTATTCTGTGGGCTCCCTTTTCTACCCTTGAGGGTGATGGTTAACATCCTCCCTGATTCTGGCCTGGGACTTGCGGTTCTGAACATTATTATGTCTTTAATGGCAGCGTATAGGCACCTGTAGACAAGGCATCTCTCAAAGAACCTGAAAGAGATTCCAACTCACTGGCTGCCATTACAATGTGTTGGAGGGGGCTTATGGGGTGTGTGTGTGTGGAGAGATGTTGAGAGGAGGGTGGGAGAGACTTGTTAAAAATTCTGATTTAGAGCTACCCAAGAGTATGTTTAACTGTGCTCCAGATGACTGGCAGTTGGTTTGAGGGTCAGTGGGAATTAGAGAAACTCTGGCTCTAATTGACCCCCCAGCATTTCTCAGGCTGGGTACCCCTGCATCCTAACATGCTAGATACTTTTTGAACCTTGCAGATTCCTGGGCTCCACTGGGTATGGTGGCATGGGACCAGCATCTTTATTTTAGTGTACCCTCCTTGGGATGTGCATTTTCACTGAATTTTGACAATTACTGCTACAGAGATTCTAAGTTACAGGAAATTATAGAGCAAATTGGAGGATTAGAAATCAGCATCTAATATCTGTACAGATACACAGAATCCTCAAAATAGGGGACAGGTGTGTTTGGAAAGCTTGTTTTGTAAAGAGTCTTTTCTCTCTTTGATTTCTCTTATTTACACTGAAGCAACATTTCTGAATTTAAAAAAAAAAAGATAAAAGAAATAAAAAGAACAGCAACAAAAGATTCCGGAGGCATACCAAAGCTGTGGGGAGCCAAGGGTAGTTTCCCTTTGTTTTACTTTGTGACAACTGTTTGACCAGCCTTTTGCTTTGTCCATCAGTCCTCTGCCACAGAGGAGACAGGATTATAAGACTGGAGACACTAGGTCAGTGGAATCAGGCTCCCAGCCTGGGAGTCTCTGAAGAAGGAGGAGCTACAGCCTTAGTTGGGTGAGAATCGCTTTCATCTTGGCACCCACCTTGCAATTCCTATCCCAGCCCAGTTACTTCGTTGTGCATTTTTCTTGTCACTCCTCCTTTCTTTCTTCTCCACCCCCTAATTCACAGCCTCTTTTGAGGCCAAAATGTTGTAAGAAAGACTTTTAACAACCAGTTTCACTCCTGTTGGTCTAAACATTTCTACATGAGTATAACAGAGAGGCATGGTATGTTTTAAATTTTATACACTTGCTGCTTTACTTTTCTCCCTTGTTACTGAATTTTTGAAAAACGCTTGGTATATGGAGACCAAAAGAGAAAATATATGTGTGTTTCATTTAAACTGAAAAGCCTGTTTGTTTTGTATATTAGACTAGAGCCAATGAAAATCTAGGAGCTAAGGATTTTCACAACCACAACTGAATATAGAGCTTCATAGTTTTTTATTATGAGTATAAATATTGAGAATAGTTTTGTTTGTTTATGCTGGTGCAGTTTTATAGTAAATCCTTTTAAATGGGGTGCAAAGCCATCCCTGGATATTTGTAAAGACTTTGCAAAATCATACATACAATATATTACCCATTTGATTTGAACAAGTTTTGCCATTATTTGTGGCTTTAACAGGAGCTTTTGAAAGGCACCGTATATATACAAGTATACCAGCTGGTTCTACTTTTTTCCTCAAGAAAATGGAGAGCTTTGTACACAATCCCTTGAGTAAAGCAATAGTAAACTAGGTAATAGAGTTATGTTATTTCAAATCTGTCTTTTATTTTAAAGGGATAATAATTTATGAATTTCATCTCATAGATTTTTTTGTTGCAAATTAAGTTGTTATCCCATTTTTGTCTATTTTTTTATAGATCCCCCACTTAACGTTTTAGATAAATAAAACACTTAATGACATAATTAAAAATGTATAAAGCCCATACTGGGAAACAATGCTTTATCATGTTGTGCCTTATAATAGTGTATTTCCATTGATATAAAAAAAATTTCTTTCAGTTATCATTATTTTGTCAAATTCCCTGATTTTTGTTCTACATTTTCTTTTTCCTCATGACAAAGATTCTGTGTTTTAATGTTTAATAAATCCATGTAATTCACTCAACAAATGTTCATTGATCTCTTACCAAAGCCCGAGGCTGGAGTCTGGGCCACAGGTGTGGATAGTCAGTGCGCCTGTCCTGAAGTTTGCGTCCTGATGTGCGAGGTCAATAAATAAGGATATCAACCAAGAGATATACATCGGTCTGTCTGTCTGTCCATCCATCCATCCATCCATCCATCCATCCATCCATAAATACTGAATTGTAACAAATATTGTGAAAAATAGAGCACTGTAAGGGGTTAGTGAGCATGATTATGGGGTATGAAGGCACTGGGCGTGCTCTTTTTGGGTAGTCAGAGAAGGCCTCTCCATGGAAGTGAGGTTGAAGTTGAGACCCTGAATGATTGTAAAGGTGCGAATCTCGGGGATGACTTATATTTTCATAGATTTTTGAGGACAGAGTACAGGTTATTAAAATCCTTGCATATGAATGCCATTGAACTTTATCAACTTAGATAGTAGATAGGAAAAACAATTTGCAAATGTGTTTACATAGATGTATATTAAAGTTGGAGATGTCTAGAATAAACTATTATACCCATGTATTCTAATTTCACATCCTATGGTAATGAACGTCTTTATATAAAAGGATAAACCATGTCCCATCAAGGGCCAAATTAAAGTTCCTATTTGCTGTGAGAAGACAATTCATCACTTAATATTAAGTAGTATACAGATTATATCTGTCATGTACCACCTACATAATTAAAGCCTTAAAGTTAAATTATTAAAAGATTAAATTCTATGAAAGTCCTTTATGGGGAATTTATTAAATACATTTCAGCTTTGTGAAGAATTTGTATCTCATCCCTGAGCTCTACTGATAGACACCATATTGATATATGTAATTTATTTGTGTGTGTGTGTGTGTGTGTGTGTGTGTGTGTGTGTGTTTTTCTTGGTGGACTCATTCATTTATTTATTCATTCTACACTGCGTGGGAGTACTGGGAAGACATGGAGACCAGACAATTAGAGTTATATTGGGTAACAGTGAGGAGTCTGATGTGACTGGAGCACAAAAGGGAATAGCTATGCTATTCAGGGTAACACAAGAAAAAAAAGGTAAATACAGATCACCCTAGCACCTTAAGTGTGAGGTTAAGGAATTTTAACTTTATAGCAAAAGCAGTAGGGAACCACTAAAGATTTTGTATGGAGAAGTGACAGTCAATGGCTCATGATAGGTTGGAGTGGGGCAAATCTGAGGGCAGGGAAACTGATTTTCAAATCCTTATTATGAAAGGAGTCAGTAGAGAGGTAGGAGAAGAACTTGGTAAAGGTTTGTAAGCATCGCTGAAGGGGAAGATCCAGGTCTCTACTTTGTCTCTCACTACTTTATTAGACTTACTCTTCAGTGAAATAAACCCAGTCTTGCTTCTTCAGTGTGTCTTGAGATTGAAGCTTTGCCTTTTGCTATCTGGGCTCTCTCTATTCCTCCCTTTCTCTGGCTATACCGTGGGATTCCCTTCTTGTTCTCTCTTACCTTTTCTTGAAGTCCTGCTGCATCTCTGAAACTTTCCCTGGGAAGTTCCACTTCCTTTGCAAACATAATTTCAGTGAACAATTCTTGATGTTTATTTACGATTTGTAACTTCACTTAAAACTTTTTGCTAGTATTAGCTATTATTTTCAAGTGTATGTTTTAGCTCCTTAATTTGAACTTAGGATTCATAATTCAATTGGAGAGGCCAAAACTTAAAAATAAGTTGTTTTCTATATCTTTAAGTAATGGGACTTATTTTTCCTTTTATTGCAGTGGGTGGGGTATAAATGGTTTTTGAGGGCCCAGGAGAGTCCACAAAATTTTATGTAGTCTAAATGATTGCAAAACTTCAGTATTATTAATACTTAAATATGGTTTTCCTGGAGCAAGAAATATGAAGATCTGGCGAACAGGTTCTCTGCTCTCACCTCTGTTACTGTAATGACAAGAGTGTGCCACACATCCAGACAGTGTGGTTTGGAGCAGAGGTCCTTAAGCTTCTTAGAGTGAGGGACTACTTTGAAAAACCAGTACAAGCTATAGACTCTTTCCTCCAAAAAGTGCATAGAGCTAAACACATGAGTAAAATTTTGCAACAATTTCAGGAGTTGATGGATCTCCCTAAGGGCCTGGGGTCTGGAAGGCCCTTCCCCCACCTCTCAGCCAACATCTTGGCAGTGGTGAGACCATGTATGTGCATGTGCATGGGACCGATAAAGGTAAATCAGGAGAAAGTACTCTTTCGGTACCTTTTGCAGTCATTAGTTGACTGGTGATAAATGCATAGTAAGTATTTGCTGGCTGATTGATATTTGAGAGAGGGCCACCGGGACCAGGAGAGGTGAGAGAGAAGATACACATGAATAGCAGAGAAGAATTCTTAGGTTGGTGCAAAAGTAGTTGCGGTTTAAAAGAAAAAAGAATTGCAAAAACTGCAATTACTTTTGCACCAACCTAATAAATGGGGAATTATAGGGCACATAATTGGTACCCTTCATGAAAGTGATACCTCTGTGAGGCTCAGACCAATGTGAGTGGCCAGGGGATTGTGTCGGAGAAGTAGGTGAAGTCGAGATTTAGTAGGTAAAGTCAAGGTTTATCCAGAGTTGGTAGAACCTTATTGAGCATTAAGTTCATAAGCCCATTTCTGGGGTAGCAGAGATGGGGAGTGATACCCTGTTTCTTTTAGGATATTTTTAGCTGCAACAAAAGAAAACCCTGACTCAAATTAGCTCAAACAGAAGGGAATGTATTGCTTTATGTACTCTCTTCTGAAATCTCTGGTATTTTCCCTCTTCTGTGCACTGGCTTCATCCTAGGAATGATAAGGAGATTCCTGCTGCAGTTCTACACATCATGCCCAAACAGGAGAAGATCCAGAGAAGATAAAAAAAAAAAAATCATCTCCTGATTTGTGTCTTACAGCCAGGAGAGCTTTCTCAGGAACCCAGTGGCAGATAGACCTTAGTACCTCAGTGCTCACTTTGAAACCCATCCCTGCTCAGGGCAAGGTAAAGGCTGTGATTGGCATCAGTACTGAGAATCTACATCTGGAACTGGAGATGAGGTGACCTTCTCTTGATCCACTGGGAGGAGGGGTCGCTAGGTCAAAACAAACGAAAAACAGTAGCAACAGAACTCCCCATAGGTCTATTGTGAAGGAAGAAGAGAGAGTGGATATTGGGTGTCATGCACCTTTTGATAAACTAGTGTTTAATTCTGGACCATACTGTTACGCACAACACAATTAAGAGAAAGGCGAGCTGTTAGGAACTTTTACTGATGTGCAGAGTTTGCCTAAGCTGTCTATTATTTACCGTAGCGCTTTTCTTCATTGTGGGTTAATTGTGAAGTGGCATGGTTATGTATTCTTATCTTTGAGAATTTTCAGGTATAGCTTACAAAGTAACACGTATCTTCATCTCTTCATATGTACCTTCCATTTAAAAATACTCTCTATGTTTCTGTGCAGGTGAAGGGGGAAAGAGCATAAAAACGAATTAAAAATGCTTCTCTGAGTCAGTGTCAATTCAAATAGTAGTTCTCCTCGGGGGTATATTTAACCCAAAGGAAAAGTCCTGATAACTCGGAAATTGGGATTCTGAACGATTTGTGAAATGAAAGAGACCTTATTCTACAGAGAACATCCTTCGTCCAAATTTGGGGTTCTAACATTTGGAGATGTAATGTGTCTTTCATGGCATAACAAAATGGATGAGAGTCAGAAAATGGGTTGGACAGAGGTTGAGAGGAGAGGTTAGGGCTTCTCCTCCTAGCTCTTCAGTGCCTTTCCTTGAGGACTTGAACCATCCCTTCATTTTTCTGATGTATGTAGTTGTAAAGGAAGATGAAACACTGCCTGTGAAAGTGCTTCGAAAAGTCGAAAGCAGCAAACTGCTGTTGGTATTTATTGTTGTGACCATGGTGTTCTGTTTATTATATTTGAAGCAGAACTTTCGATATTAATGGTACTCTTGTTCATCAGTGGGGGAAATTTCAGTGGAAAGGTTTTCAAAAAATGCTGAGCTGTAACTGCCGTCTGCGTAAGGGACACAGAGTGCCTAACCCCCTTTCTGTCTTGCTGTCATGTCACCAAGTCTCAGAAAGCTGTTGAACTGTAGAGGTGACAGTTGTTTTCTCCTCTGTCCCGAGGCCAATGGTTGTATAAGACATATCAAATCACTAAGGTGCATATCAAAGAGAGCATAAAGAGGCAAATATTCCCCTTTGCAATGACCATATAAGAGATTATTTCTGTTAGGGGATAAAACATACATGAAATCTGACTGTTTCACTGCATTTTTACTATAGAAATCACTGAGCTTGAGATTTGTACATTAACTCCTATGTCGTCAAGTGACTGGCAAGTGTTTCGATGTGTTAAGAGTACTCATCTGCATATTTCTTGCTGAATCTCAATCCACACTTGCATATTTGTGAAAGAAAGTATTATTTAAATTATGGAGAAAGATGTGTTGTATGTAACATGTTAAAGCTAATCTTTATGGCATACCTATGGTTTAATTTCTGTAGTTAATAGTAGATAGAGGAAAACATTATGAATTTTCAGTGTATTAGGCTATCCTTCTCAAAGTCATAGGAGCTTTGCAGAATGTTTTGTTAACTTTAGGAATATGTTAGCGTTTTTAATATTTTCCTGTGTGCATAGCCCATTGGAGAGGCTGATGGCTCAGCCATTGAACTAAGATGAGACTGAGTCCTTCTTCCCTGTCTGGCACTGGGGTCGGATGGGAAACAAACAAAACACACCCCTTGTCTTCATGCAGCTTACTGTTCAGGGTGAGGGGAGAAAGGAATCACTTGATAATCATAAAAATGCAAGCCCAGTGAAGGACAATGACAGGCCACCTGACTAGGAGGACACAAAATCTTCCCCCTAGGAAGTGATGATTCAGCTGAGAGTTGATAATAGGAATGAAACAGGTCACGTAGGGATGTGAAGTGTGGGAGTGGGTCAGAGTGTGTGATATTAGAGGAAACAAGTGTTCAGGTCCTGCAGCAAGAGGGCCAGTGGTATGCATGAGCACCAGGGAGGAGAGAGCTTTGCTCTTATCCTGACACCAGTGAGAAGACTTTGATAAGATGTGTGTGTCCATTCACAAAGCACTGTCTACCTATAAACTGCGCACTATGTACTAATACAGTGATGGCACTTGAGCCTCTATCCCCAGTTGTGGTTGTCTCGCTAACACATACTCTACTCCTTCCCCAGTGTGTGGTGTCCTTGTGGTTTGTGTGGGATTACTACATCTCCAGGGGACAGCGGGGATTGGACTAACGCCAGGGTAATCCTGTGTTCCCTGGCTTTCGGGATTGGTTCCATGATGGTCCCCGTCAAGGCAAAGTTCAGGAGAAATTTTGTTCTTTCATAAATTGAATCCTGCAAGTAAGCAGAGGAATGAGGAAAAAGTTGTTCCAGAAATCCTATAACCATGATTGGTTCCAGCTTTACGAGGAAGGTGATATGGATATGGCCCAGTGAAGGGATGGAAGGAACCCTTGTCTTTGCTGGAATGGTAAATCCTGGATATGGCAACCCTAAAACCTGCTTTGTCTCTGGACTTTCCACTTACCTGGGCCATTAAATTCTCTACATTAGGGGACTTTAGATTAGACTGTACCTAAAATTATCTTGATCTACTTGTGCCAGTATGGCTCACCAGGAGGCCACTGCTTTCCTTCTCCTTTCTATACCCTAAATTGCCAATGTCTCAAAAGCGATGAGTCTCTACTGTGTAACTCTCCTTTCTCTCAAGTTCCATGACATTTGTTATTCTTTTAGTAATCAAATATTGCTCTTTATTTATGTCTCCCAGTCTAGGTTTTATATTTCAGAGAGAAAGAGCCCTATTTTACATTGATTTTTGTATCCCCTTTGATATCAAATATCATGCTATCATAATAATCACAATAAAAATAGGAGTGGCACTTCTGTGTTCCAGGTACCATGGTGATATTTTTCCTAAATTATCTCTAATCATTGCAACAGTAGTAGAGGGTAGATATAATCATTCCCATTTTATAAAAGAAGATACATAGACCCTGAGATGTTGAAGAATTTCTCCAAAATTACCAGTCGCCAGCAGCTCACCGCTCCTGGTTACAAGATAATGGTTGAAAGAAAGAATGGCTAATGAATGTATTAGGTTTATTTTCTTGAGACAGATGAGACTGAGCAGCCTGAGAACATTTGGTGCTCAGAGGGAGGAAATACTAAGAGGGGAAAACAAGTTTGAAAGGGAGAGAAGGATAGTTCAAAGACCAATTTCCCCTGCCTCATAATTATGACTAGTGCCAGCTCTAACTGCGTATGTTTGCTTTGCTTGGAAGATGGAATCATAGCACCAGAATTCACGGAAGTCTGTTTTTGAGGATGCATTAGTCAGGGTATGCTAATTGCTGGAACAAACAACCCCCAAACTTTAGTAGCTTAACACCACAAAGGGTTATTTCCCTCTGGTGTCACAAGAGCTGTGGGGTGGGCTGTGGCCCCTGCAGTCCTTCGGGTCTGGTTTCTTTCATGCCTTAGCTTGGCCATCCCCTGGGGCCTCAGGGATTCACTAGATCCTCTGTATTGGGCTAAAGGAAGAGGAAGGAGAAAGTGCATGAGGATTACATGGGAGGTTTTAGGAGCCAGGCCTGGAAACGGCACACGTTACTTCCTCTCACATTCCATTGGCCAAATCTTAGTCACACGATCCAATTCTACTGCAAAGGAGGATGGGACATACAGACTTCCTGTGTGTTTGGGGTTGGTGGGGGCGGGTAGAAATGGGGCCTGGTGAAGACACAGCCACAGAGGGTTATACCAGGCCTGAAAGTTTGGTGACCACTTACTTTTCACAGTCACTGGGTTTTCAGCTAAGGCACTGCCGTGTGTTACGTTCGGCCTCTAGAAGACATTGCGTTTGAGAGCCGCTGGCGGCCTTTAACTGGGAAAGTTCTTTACCTTCTGTGAAGAGAAACTAGTAACATGCACTTCAGGAGTTTGGACACTAAAGGAAATCATGTAGAGGGAACTGATTTCTTAACTGATGGCTATTCAAACAATAATGATAGCTGCTTATAGGTTTACATTGAAATCGCAGTGTTGCTTGGGAAGAAAGGAAGAATGCTAACACGAAAAGACTAAGGTGAAGGAACGGTGGGAAGGAGGATATGGGTACTCTGTCCTTGGAAACTCATTGCCATGTTTCATGTAATTCAGTGTCATTGCTTTTAGTGAAGTAGTTTTTATAAATAGTATAGAGGCTTTCCACAAATGTAGTATTTCATATTTTTAATTTTTACCTCAAAGATTTTAATGTTCTTAATTTGTAAAACTGATTAGATCTCCATATGCCATATAATTGTGGACTTCTCTCTGGTTTTGGAGCAATTGCTTTGCAGAGCCCTGCCCAGTGCCTTGAATTAAAGTGGGAAGAAGCTGAGGGGTAGGTAGACCATTGAGAGATAAATGACAATACATTTGATTCTGTGAAAAGAATTTATTTTGTCCTGGTTTGCATTGACTATATGTTGCTTTGATTTCCTTCTGTAGTTATGAGGCTTGCAGTATTTCTTTTCTTTGGCTTTCTTATTTGTAACTGCAGATTTAGCGGTTTCTTTTGTGTACCACTTGCCTCCCAGAATTTGGCCCAACAGTTTTGAGTAGCTGAACGATTTATCGAGGACAGATCAGCTGAAATGTGGCTCAACTTTAGTAAAGCAGACGGAATGACATAAGGTTAGGTGACTGATGTGTGAGTTTTTGAATTTGATTTGGTTTTACATGGAAAGGTTGAAGCAATGATCCATGTATTCTAATAAAAATCATCAGTACAAATCAAATAAAATCTGGCTTAGTGGCTATTTTCCCACTGTATCACTCATGGCTAGCCTGTGCTGTTACAGACCACATTTGGCAGGCACTATTTTTTCCTACAACTACATCTTAAAGTAGTATTGCAATCTTTGCTATGTTAAGAAAGCATCTTTACTAATCAAACTTTCTGCTAATCTCATCAGATAAATCATTATTCTCTACTGACAGCTGTGGCTTCCCCTGAACCCCTTCCCTGCTTCTTGTTTTTTCTCAAGATGCCTGGTTATCGTCATTCTTCAGGTCTTTGTGTCTATCTCCTTTCAAACTAAGGACATTTCTTCCATTCCTGAGGAAGAGTTACAGCTTTGTACCTTTCCACTTAGTGAATTTGTAAGACCTTTGTAAGACCGGTACACCATAGCAACTCATCTCTTTCTGACTAATAACCCATCAGTTATCAGATAGGCAAAAGGCAGGCAACTTCCACGTTGCAGACCTACTAAAAAACCAGAATGCTTATTCCCATGCATTTGATTGATGTAAACTTAAGAAAATACCAGTTGATTCTTTCTAATGTCTTTCAATGTCTACCCCCAAAAGCAGCACTAGTAGTTAATGCAGATGTACTTGGACTGCTTCCGTTACGAGAATGTTTTAAAACAGTTGAAAGTGAAAGTAAGAGTAGCAGCCTGGTTAGGGGAATAGTCTATTTTTGTTATTCTACCAGACCTGCTATTACAGACCTGAGCCTTTCTCAAACTTGTGTCATGTTGGTAAAATGATGTGTGGGATGCAGGGAAGCTCAGAGGGGGAGATCAGCAATGTTTGTTTTCATTGCTGATATGATTTTAAAATGCATATTGCTAGGTAGGAAAACTCAGTCGTTGTACTACCATCGACCTTTCCTATGTTTGCAAGTGTTCTAATGAACTTAAGCAAGTATTGTTACCTGTTAGAATTAAAGAGGAGAAAACAACGGCCTCTCTTAGGAGATAGTTACCAATTTCTTTTTCTTTTGATTTTTGTTTTCATGCTTTTGAAAAATGGTATTAGTCTGCTTATACTTAAGAATGCAACTTCTTTTGATCCCAGTTTCATACTTTCTGTGATTCCAGATAAATCATTTAAAGTGAGATGAATATAAAAAAAAACATTTTGGAAAGCAGAAAGCGTAACACAAAAGTGTGGTTACATTATTGTGAGATAAAACGTAAAACCCTTTAGGTTACCAGACAGATTCTTCTGACTACACACACACATACACACACTTATGAGCCCAGCTAAGAAAAACCTTTGCCAACGTCTGCCAGGCATTTGGCTGAAATGGAATTGTAGGGAAATTTTTCTCAGCATTTATAATCCAGAGTTGAAATCCATCATCGCTGTTTATTTTATAAAGTGACATGGGCTTCACCCAAGGGTTAAAGGGACTATTTCCACCTTATATTGATGATAATAAGTTAATGCACTCAATATTATGCAATATGCATATACGTTCTATCAAATGACCAAGTTCCGCTTCCAGTCTTTTCTATGCTTAAGTTTTTCTCTTCACTTTTTGACTGTGACTAGTTCATTTGTACACCTGATCTCTAAATGTGGGGAAATATATTCTTTTTAAGGTGTTAGTTTACGTCCCACTTTTAAAAACCTTTTAGATCTGTTTCCTAGTTTGTTTTGCTGGCCCATGAAAACCGCACTGCAATTTTCTCTGCCTGTCATATGGGTCCTTCTCTATGGGAAGTGCTACTGCTATGGTTGGATCTCCTTGTTACGCAGTGGTTTAGAGAATGTGCAGAGATGCAGGGACAGCCATTCAAAGCAGCATCGACTCCAGAATGGATCGTTTACCTTGGCTTTATGCATTGCCTTGATTCACAAGTGGGTGGTTCGATCTTGTCTTTATCTTGACTGAATTCCTTCAAAGTTAATAGTATAATATGCCTTCATGTATTTATTCTTGTCGCTGTCCTCCCCACCCCCACCTATGTCACATGGCGAGCACTAATAATTTTATCCGTTGAGATGGCACTAGCACATAAATAAACAATCGAGGACTATTTTTTACCAATTCAGATAGGACAGAAATGTCAGTTAAGTTTTGCATTTATTGCCCTATATTCATGGGATTTTAAAAACCAGTTGATCACAGACCAGAGGATCTGTAAGGCTGCCTAGGAAACCGTTAAGGGTTATCAGTGATATGAAGGTGGGGGAATTTTCGCTTTTTGCTTTACACGCTTTTGTGTTTCCATTTTTTTTTCAATAAGAACATAATTAAAACTTAGTTGGAATGGTCTTAAAGTATCTCCCCATATATTGCTGATTAGTTGCATAGGAAAAAGTTGTAATTATGCTTTAGAGAATCCCGTAATACCTTGACCAGGTGATGGAATGAGCATAACAGATGAGAGGGGCAGACCACCATGCCATCATGTGGCTCTGTATGTGATATCCTGGGAAAGACACAAGGCCGCTTTTGTATTATAGTATTATGCCCACCCGAATATAATCACAAGGACGCATCAGATAAAGCCAAATTAAGAAACATCTATAAAATAACTGGTCGGCGCTCTTCAAAAATGCCAATATTACAAAAGAAAAGAAAGACCGAGGAACTGTTAATGATTAAAATACTAGATGAGAGAGATATGCTGATTAAATGCTGTGGGTAATGCTGGATTTTTTTTCTTTCTCTTTTTTCCTCTTTTTTGGTGGTTCGTTACATCTGTTTATTATCCTTGAGATCAGTTGTCAACCATGGACTACGGATTAAATGAAAGCATTATATCAACTGTAGATTTCCTGATTTTGATAACTATTCTGGTTTTGTTCTTAGGAAATACACACAGAAGTACTTAGGGATAAAAGGATATGGCTGATGCAATAACCTACTCACAAATGGTCGAGACACAGCGAATTACCTAGTTTTACCTGTGTTGTAATTTAAAATGTTTTAAAATTAAAAAACATGGAGAGAAACACAGGAAAATTTAAAAATATATTCTTTTCTTGACTTCAGTCCTTGATCTTTTCTTTATTATTGTCCAGGTGGGGCCAGGATATCCATGTTTTTTTTTTTTAAGGTTCATGGAGGATTTTGATGGTTAGCCACATTTGAGAATCAGATGCTTAGATTATATGTCAGATCCCATTAGATAAGTAGCAGAAACTTCCTCAAATTTGGAGTGAAGGGTGAAAATTGACTTTGTTTAGTTTAGGAGTATGAACTTGATATATATGCTGTTGGATTCTTTGTGGGTTTCAGTCTGGTCTGAGCAGCTTACAGTTCACTAGGTGACTTACTGTTCTTTCAATGCTACAAAAATTACATGTTCTTCCACAAATGCCATTCTCTCACAGTTCTGATTGTCAAAGTTGTATGGTTGAGGATCAGACTGTATATTTAGGCAAAATACATCCTGTTGAGCCCATTAAGTAAAAATAAAGAGATTATTCCCTTGATCCAAGCTATTACAATTTCACATTTGTGAAGTATTCCAAATTCATTTTTTAATGGACTGTTTCCCTTCAAATACATGTGGAGATGGATTTATAAAACTGTAAACAGTTTATGCATTTTTTATAGATTTCCATTGTATGAGTTTGATACTGATTTACCTCTTTTTAATTGCAGCAGAGATAAAGAATTAGTAGTTTAAAACAGTAGGAACTACATGTTCTGCTGTGATCAAGGAATTAGATAATCTGGCTTGTTTGCTTAAGGGGTCTGTATCTTGAGACTTTTATAGGGCAGTATTAAAGCTCTCAGCCTTCTTATTATGCCAATACCCAGAAGATTGCTTTAATGAGAAGTAAAGGGCCTTTTTCCAATTACAAGGGAATAACTGTATTAAGTTCCTGTGTTATGTCAACCTGCTTTGATTTGATTACTGTGAAAGAAATGGATTTATCTGTCAGTGTTACTTAATTAAGGCTTCTCATTGATGTTTTGCAGAGTAATATAGTGCGGTTTGCACATTTGAGCCTAAATACAAAGAAAATTGGCCTAAAACTAAGACATGACCCCTGAAGATAACATGTAAGATTGATTGCTTGTCGTTGCCAGGTCAGAGGCTGCAGTGTTAAACACAGGTAGATGACTGGGACGCTGAAAGGATAGAATGAAAAATCAAGTTTATGGGAGTGATCATTGTAAGCAAAACTGGATTTTGGGGAAGATTTTTGAGTATGTCAAACTGTTTGGCTTCACCCATGTTAGTTAAGCATCTGGAGTAGGGAATGAGACGAGATGAGACTAGAAGAAGCAGGAGAAGTAGACGTTGTTAAAATATAAAAGGAAAGAGAAGGAAAAGAGGGAAGCAAGAAGAATCGATGCCATTTGGGAAAAGTGGACCATTGTGGTTATGCAGAGCAATTACAGCCTACAAATATTTCAATTAAGCCAGCAGCCCTTTCTCAGAGCCTCACAAATGGTACCCTAGGGAGAACAGAGGTATAGGGGGGAAAAGAAGGAAAGATAAAACTGTCATATGTTTCATCTCTGCTCTCTTTTCCCTCTCCATTGGAATAAATGTAATAAATTATTTACCAAATAGGCATTTTAAATATCAATTTGCATGTCTTAAGTCATTACAGTATTACGGATTTTAAAACATAAAACTTACATGTGTGAGTTAAAAAATACCTATATAATCACATGTACAGTTATCAGAGTTATATATTCTACTTCATTATGAAATGAAGCATATTTTAAAATATATTCCTTTGTTGTTTAACGTGTTCTTTTATGAAGTATCTACTTTTTATTTCTCACATTTTTTGATGCATGTTTGAAAATACATCTTCGAGAGATACCAAGCACCTAGTTAAAAATTTCCCCAAATTATATTCACTTTTAATTTAGGCACTTTGAAGCTTCTCTGTGTAATATTGGAGTTAGGTGGTATGTTTCAAAGTCTGTAGATATGGCAGTTTACTCCAGCTGTTATTCTCAATTGATTTTAAATAAGTTTACCCCACCCTACCCCAACAACATTATCTAGGAAGATTGATTTTTATTAAGTGCTTTTAGACAGGTGACATTTCAGAAAGTCAAAGGAGGCATGTAGAATTCACCTTGTTGTACTCTTGCCTCAGTCAGTTATTCATGGCTCTTCGTCTTTCTGGGCTCTTAGGAAGATGGGATCCTTCTTAGAAAGAAGGACTGACTTCTCTTTAAGAGGAAGAAACTGGCTGGTTAGTTTCACACATTTGAAATGGAAGGATGCTAAATAACACCCATGTATTTCCTGTTAGATTATTCAAGTTAATATTCAAGTTAGATTGCCATTGATACTTCAAAATTGTATGGATTGATATAAAGACTTCAAGGTTACTTTTGTCTCAATTTCATAGTTCCTTTCATATTATCTGAATTTCTTTTCCTGTTTTGTAGCACTAAAAATGCATTTAACTCCATATTTTAAATATCTGAGATTAGTGTAGTTGTACAGCTTAGAAAAAATAGTTTATTTTACAGTATTGTTTTAAACAGTGTTCTAAAGGACACATTCATGGAAGTTTAAGTTGGAGGTTAATAAAGGTGAAGATACTGAAATCATTTCCCTCTGAACAAATTTTCCTACACTATACTTTTCCCCTAGTACATCCACATTTTACCCTTCCTTCACCTTTTTTTGTGTTTATATGTTTTTGCATTTATATGTTTATATAAACTATAAGATCATCTTGTACTTGACCTTTGAGTTTTTAGATTTATTGCATAAGGAAATTCATTAGTGCTGAGAAAGCTAGTGTTGACAGCAGTGATAGGAAAATGGAAAGCCCAGGTCTCTGTTCTTTATATTTGAAGGATCTTAGAATTTGTGAGACACCTTGCCACAACTCTCATCATTTGCTCAGTCGATTGGAAAGGGCTGGAAGTTTCTCATCACTAAGATCACTCATTATGAAGTATATCTTGTTTCTTATAGAAACAGAAAGAAGTGATCATGGTTGTGTGGACATTGGCTATCAATATTTGAAGCTCCTCCAGTCTTCCTTTCTCTGTCGGAGAACTCAAATTTGAGTTCAGATTACTCTCCTTAAAGCTCTTATTATACTGCCTGCTAATGAAAATGTGCACATCCTGAACACGCTCTTTGCTGATGAAATATTTTGAACTCTAAATTCATCTGGCACTGACGGAGAGCATATGCCATCTCAGTTTGTGTGGAGGGCTCAGCCAAGGGTTCTTCCTGGACTAGGAAATTAGTAGGAGCCACAGATGTACGCAGTCTGTGAGTCTCCATGATGATGTGGAGGATATTTAATAGTACTTGTTGTTGCAGAGCGAAGGATTTAAGATGGGGTAGAATTCAACATGTTTCAGAGTGATTATCTTTCCAGGAAAAACTTAGCCTCAGTCTCCCAATGCATTCTGAGTAGTGAAGTTTTCATCGGGAAATCCATATATTTTTAGAAGAGAAGGGATTTGTCCCTTCTTAGAGCAATACAGAAAAACCCTTTGGTTATTTTCTGACTTCATGAAACAATAGGGTGTTTGGCATGATCTGGGCATGACGTATGGAAAGAACCAACACACAACTCTACCCCAAATCAACAAAGTTCGGTAGCTCTCACACTTGTTCATTTCAAATCACGTTTAAACCTACATGATATTTAGTCGATGTTCTAAGCTTGGGCCATTGGTTGGCATATGTTACTTCTGACAGCGTATCATTTATACAGCACCCAGAAATGTGTCGAAAGGGTGAGATGTATAGAGGATATTCTAAAGGTAAATTAACTTACAAAACAAATCTAATACTTACTGAATTTTTCAGTGTGATTGTGCTGCAGAGATTCATGGAGAAGGTGAGATTTGTTTGCTTTAAGCATATTGGCTATTTCTAAAATCCAGGAGAAGATTTGAAAGTCTCTGACCTGTTTAACAGAACTAGTAGTCATAAAAATGTGAGACTCAGATTTTCTTGAATAGATCACAATTTTACATATTTATGTGGTTTAATTATTTAGATTTTGGTGTGTATTAGGCTTTCATGGCAGATATTGGTTACTGAGTATTTAGTGTAGGCCAGGTACTCCCCTAAGTGTTTAGCAAGTATTAATTAACTCATTTACTTTAATAATAACTACTTGAAGTTGGAAATCCTATTATCCCCTTATCTCCTGTTAAATGCGTACTTTGGGTGGGTCCTGGGTTTTCACTTCTGTTCTTTTAGACCCAAGAGGCCATTAAATTTTCTAGGTTGGCAGATATCCTCAGGGCAAAATGTCTTCCTCTCTAGGTTCCAGCTTTCACTTTGATTTTAGCTTGGTAATTCCTTACTCTGTAGTCAGCTCATTGGTATTTTAAGGAAGATTAAAAATTTTTTTATCCAGTATTGTGTGTGTGTGTGTGTGTGTGTGTGTGTGTGTGTGAGACATGTCATAGCCTGCCCTATTTCCAAGAATGGAAATCAAACCCACTTATTTTACAGTTGACGAAAATGGGTTCTGAGAGACCAGGGACTGGCTCAGACTATAGAGCTGGTCAATGCAGTCACTATTAAAATCCAGGTTTCCATCCAAATTCCCAGTGCTGTTTTCTGATATTTGTCTGGTCTAACTGATAGTTTTGATTTCGTGGTCTAAGTAAGCAAAGTGGAAATTTGAGTAATCAAATCACAAGTTTAATGAATGTAGTAAATGGGAAATTAAAGAAATTAAAAATTTTGTCTGTATATCTTTTCTCTAAACGGAGTGTTTGGTCCTGCTTCTGCCCAAACCTTGCTTTGGTGGTTTAGTGCTAAAATATCAGACATTTTAGAAAGGGCTTATGAAGAACTACTCAAAATAAAAGGAAAGTTTGGGTATTGTCAGGCTGCCTTCTAAGGAAATCCCATGTAAGTTACTATGTCTGTCCTAGGTTACGGTAAAATTAGAAAAATCTTGAACAATCGAGTCCATTTCAGTCTTGTGGAAGAATAATTTCTATCATCCACTTGCTATTCTGCTTTCCCTCCTACTGGTCTTTCTGTGGTTTATTCTCATCGTGGGTAGAGGGTGGCAACAGAACAAAGGAGAGGTGAGAACTAAATACTCAGACTGCTTCTATCCCTGGCAGTTTTCATATGTTACTGTGTGACCTTCATGGATTTCCTGAACAATCTGTGTTTTCATCCAATTCTCGCTGTGAATCTTGTTTCAGTCTTTGCTTTGCCCACTCTGTAGCTTGTAGAATTTTGACCCCCTCTCCAGTCGTTCAAAGTGTATATTTTGATAAGCTGACAACACCCCTGGCTTTATTGTTTTCCTGCTTTTGTTTTTCAGTCTCTTGATTTCTTCAAATATTTACTTTTATATTTGTATCGTGTATAATTCTGTAATGCTTTGTGGACACAAGAATGAGCACTCCCAAATAAATACATTCATTCTGTCTGGGGAGAAGTGACTGGAGGTAACATTTGATCTGGTCATGGTGAGATCTGCAGTCTTTCAGGGGTGGGGGGGGGGTGACGAGCCTTTATGTGGTAGGGGAGAGCACTCACTGGCTTTGAGCATTGGCAGCACCTGTGCTGGCCAGCTTTGCCATTTATTGTCACCTTGGGGCAGTTTTCTACCCCAGCTAAGCCTCAGTTTTCTCATTTATAAAATGGAGCTACTACGAGTGCATTGAAGTGCACAGCAGTTGTCTGACACAGATTTAAGCTCACGGTTAGCTGCTATTCTTTTTTGAGATACGAAGAACAGCTCAGGCAAAGACAATAGAGATCCAAAAACATGGAGATATAAAAGGGTGTGCCATGGTCAGGTGCACCAGGAGGGAGTGGGAGTCAGGGATGGCCAAGGGTAGGTCCTGTGCACGGTGTACATAGAAAGTAGTCTGCGCAAGACCTGCTGGGATACAGATGTTATGGTTGTGTGTTAAGTACTGCTAAAACCGGCAACCTAGGCAGGGATTTTAAGGTAGGGAGTGAGACAGGCACCTGTTGGTGGTGTGGGACAGGCGTCTGTCTCGTGTTCCCAGGAGAGTAGGCGAGGGGATCTCAAACCCCTGTGTGCGTGAAATTACATGGGGACTTTGTTAAAAGCACGTTTTGTTTGTTTTGTTCTGTTGTTGTTTTCTTGACCCCATCCCCAGAGATCCAGACTCACTAGTTCTCATGGATCCTAAGATGCTGAAATGAGCACGGCTGGTGATTCCAATGTAGGGTGGTCCGCAGATTCACTTTGAGATGTACTGGAATAGTTGTTGAGGAAATGCATGCTAACTAACTGGCACGTCTGAGGAAGCTCAGTGGGAGGGTAGGTGGAAGCAAAAGTAACACATTTACATTCTTACATTCTTACATTTACATACTCATACATTATGAGTTACAAATATCCATTATAGCCTTGTGTCTTCTTGCTATAGATGATGAGCACCAGTGGTACAGGTAGTTTTTTTCAAAGATAAAATATAATCAGAAATTGTATGATTGTTCTATTAGGTTTGGGAGAGCTGGAAATTTATCCTTATCTTCTTGATCTAGCAGGAGGCCAGGGATTGAAAAGCCTGTTAAAAAGAGCAGTAAATGGGAGGAAGGTTGCAGCAGCATGAGATCAGGAAATGAAAAAGGTGGAAATAGGAAAGGATGGCAAAAGAGCAGTCAGATTTGATTGGTTGGGAATCTATTTGTGAAGGAACCTAGCCAGTATTTAACCTGTTTTGAAAAAGCTAGACTTCCAGCATTTTTAATTAGTGGATTGCTCGCTTTTGAAATTGCCCAGTTGGGAATACTCAAGTTTTGATGTGTTTTATCTGCCTGCTAATTAACAGGCTGCTTGGTTGACCATCATTTTTCCTTTATTTTGTGGACAGAAGATGTATATGAAGGTCTCTTGAAATATTCCAGCTCAGGTCTAAGTTAAAATGCACGAGTCACTGTGCATTTAGTAAGAGTTAGTACTGAAATATAAATCAAATTGTAGAATATCTGTTCTTCAAATCAGTTTTTTAAATCTTTTTGCCCTTTGGTATGATTTCTCCTCTAGCACAAGGCTTTTCAATCCTGGTGCAAATTACATTTGGGGCCAGAATATGTCTTGTTGTGAGGGACTGCTCTATGTATCTATAAGATGTTTAGAAGCATCTCTGGTTTCTACCAGAGTAGATGCCAGATAGTACTCCTCCTACCCTAGTTGTGACAAGTCATAATGTCTCCAGACATTGCCAAATGTCCTCTAGGGGCCAAAATTGCTGCTGGTGGAGAACCACTGGCCTGGTATTACCATGATCCTCTTTCCTCCTTGTCTCTGCCTACTTTTCATGTCTAATTTCTCTTGAGAAGATAAAATGGGTCCAAGCAATAGGGCATCTTATGGTAGAGACAGGAATTCACTCTGTTCCTTCATTATTTTGGGGCCAAATTGAAGAGCAGAAACCTCTCCAGTTAATTCAAACTGGCTGTTTCAGGTTAAAAGGAGTTCAAGACGTGCCAGACTTCTGAAAACCTTCAGTGTTTGACAGATTATGTCACTTATACTGTTATTTATTTATTTTTTTGTTGTTGAAAAACACTTGATTTTTGGTTAAGGAGGAAGGGAACCCTGTAAGCTACAGATGGTATTCGTGTGACAATCCAGAGGGTTCTAAGTCACTCCATCATGTCCTTTGGTTTAGCATACACAGGATAGGCCAGGAGGTTGGGTTGTTAAACAGCAGATTTGGGGAAAGGACTGCACCTTCTCTCCAGATTAGATGCACTCCCCAGAGCTTTCTTGACAATCCTTCAAGCTCACTGTCCCTGATTTTAGCTGTCCACAGGGGACATCTCTTTGCAGTTGCAGTATCTTCTGAAGCACCAAAAAAGGAACTGAAATAATTTGTTTTAAAAAAGAAGGAATTCAAGTTTAGCGATAATAGTTTTTTTAATTGTTGTTGCTATTCAATCTCTTAAGATATTCTGAAACGCCATGTGCTCCACTGTACCCTGTAATAAATCAATTAATTATACTACGATTAATTCTACTGATAATAAAATAGCAGTAATAAAAGGAATGATGGTAGGGCATTAAGAGAATAAACAGTATCACTGAAATGTTAGGAAACACAATAAATGGGATTGTGTCTGCTGAACCAAAGTTTCACACCTCCTCCTCCAATTCTGTCAGAGCAAGTTTGTGATGGCCGTCTGTCATCAACCGTGATCAATAATAGAACAGTGAAACTTTTCATACTTATAAAGGGCCTTTCATCAAAAATCTCAAAGCCATTTCTAAATATAGAGTGACTGATCTTTAAAACACTTTTATGTGTTAAGCAATTAATATGATAACTTAGCTATTCTACTCTCTATCCTGAGTATTTGCCACTTGAAGCACTGATTGAGCCTTTACTAATCTGGTCAGCATTAGAGTTTCGCCGCTACAGATTTTAGAGGAATTCCAACTTCTCAGCAGTTCATGTAGGTCTCTTCACCATCTTACTCAAAATAAAACATTGCTTTAATCACTTTTATCTTCACATCTCAATGCCCAGATTAAGGATCTGAGGCCAGGTGGCTAAATCTATTTAAAGAAATTCAAAGACTAATACAGTGTTGTCTTAAACAACTTAAAAAGCAAAATCCTAATATCCTTGCAATGTACTGGGTGCAATTGCCAACTGAATTTTTCTTTTGTACATTTTGTTGCGTGTTTGTTGTCTGGTGTGTAAAGCCTTGGCTAGAGACCACAAAATATTCAGGAGCATGATGGCATGGATGCTGCCAATGTTAGTATCAATACTTACCTGAATTTAATGTGTTGTGTGTGTGTGTGTGTGTGTGTGTGTGTGTTTTGTATTAAGGTTGGGTGAATGCATTTGTACACTTATTTTGTCCAAAAGATTTAAATAAAACTTTTAAGTGCAGTTTCACATGTACAAAAGTTGAGGCTATGCAACACTGTGAAAGATGGAAGTAATTTTATGTTCATACCTCTGGTTCCTGAGGGTCCAGTTCCTTTCTGCTGTGAATTTAAATGAGTTAATTTAAGTAGATGGGTCAGAAGCCACTATCATCATACTAGCCCCGTGCCTGATTCTTAATTAAAGGCAACAGGAGATTAATTTGAAACATTAATTTAAAAGTGCATATACAAAAAGAAAGAATTATTGCCAGAAAGCCTAAAGAACTTTTCTCTTGTCCCTAGATGTAGAAGACAGAAGTAGCTCAGGGTCCTGGGGGAATGGAGGACATCCAAGTCCGTCCAGGGTAAGTATATCTAATCTTTTTTCCCACAACCAGACATCCCACATATGTAAATTGACAAACGGAAGGTGAGTTTCTCTCACGTATACACACAATTGTACAGATATAGATGCATACCGAATTTAATGAGGATCAACTTGTGTTTGGACTTTTGTTTTTTCATTCTCTTATTGGATGCTATTATTGAATTTGACACCTGTTTCATGTCTGCTAACCAGGAGAAAAATCTCTTTATTAAATATTTGGCCTTATTTTGCCAGTTATTGATCTAGTATGGCACAACTTTGGAAAAAATCCTAGTATCCTTGTAATGTATTGGTGTAAATAGACGACTGAATAATTCTGACGCCCTAAATTCTAGCCCACCAGTATGATCTGCATAATAAATCTCAGTTGATTTCACTTTGTAAACGTGATTATTCCACTAGGAGTACCTTGGGTCACCAGTTCGGTTCATTCATCTATTTGACCTCAAGTTTTTGCTACTCGTTTTCATAATTTTAAATTGCAGTAAAATATTGACAGTCTTCCATGATTTGCTTATTAGTTTGGATGTAGTGGGAAGACCATGGAATGAGGTGGGAGTGGGGTGGTTAGGCAATATGTGTTTTTGTATGTATATGACCTTGGGCATGTCATTTCTCCTCTTTGATCTTCATTTTCCTAATTTGTAAAATGAAGAAGTAGAACCAGTGGATCTTTTATGTTCCTTCCAACTTAAATATGTACTTTTTGATATATAATCTGTCTTCAGATGAATCATTTCTAGGTCCTCTAAAATTCACGTCAGCTTTTATAATACACACATAATACCCCAAATTAAAAAGAGAGCATATAGCTAAACACACATCTTCACCTCCCCCAACCAGCTGTATTGATGAAGCATTCTGTAGGGAGGGTAACATTTTACTCTTAAGTATACACATAAACTTAAGGTTTGGGGAGGGCTCTATTTTGGCATGAGAGGCGAGGAAAGTCATCAAGCTGTCAAAAGGAGGACATTTCAGCAAGCCGTACTTACCCATTTCCACCTGTCCTTTCGCCTCGCGGTTCTCACTATGGTCTTCAGGGTACAGCAGGATCTCTAAGCTTACCAGTAACTTACTTTGTTGAGCCCTTGCAGCAGCTGTCGAGGTTGACATTCTAATGCGGTATATGGATGAGTTGAGGAAATCTTTCCTCCTCCTCATGTTACACTCTGCACTTGCAATAAATCCATTCTCCTGACAGCGAGTGTAGAAGATGACAGTGCTTCTGTCTATTGTTTAGTTCATTCAGCCTTACTTCATGTCTTGCGATTTCTCAGTTTAATACATAGTACTTTTAATTATATTTCTGAGAACAAGGGCGATTTAGGATCATTCTGACTTTTATTTAGTTTTCATTAACTGTTCTGCCCGTTTTCAGGGACTATGTTGGTGAATAAGGTTGAATCAGTATTTGCAATTTATATTTTCTGAATCCAGAGAGTTTGCGTGACACAGATTATTGCGGGTGACTTGAGCTGTACGACTATGCTAAGTCTCTCTTCTCATCTTAAAGTGGTGATATTTTCAACTACCTTGCAGTACTGTGGTGGGGTTTAAATTAGATAATGTATATCAAGCTGTTAGTATACTCTCTAGAACGAGGGCACTTAATAAATAATAATTAGTACCATGTAATGCCTGGTGTCGAATGAGTGCATGTAAAACCAATGCTAGGTGTGTACAATGTGACATCTTTCTACACACTGACATATTGGCAGCATTAGATAGCAGTATCATTTAAGTTAGTTTTTATAAATGAGGGAAGGCAATCGTAAATGGGGCTCTTTGGAATGTTAAGGGTTCCATTCATTCTTTCGTGAGGTGACATGCATTTTTCATTTTTCATACAACATCCGCCTTTTTTGTGTGGGCAGAGTCTGCCCTTTTGATAACGTGCCAACTGACACCTCTGAGTAAATTTGACTTAGTCTTTGTGGGCAGTGCAACCAGCTGAGCAGAATGCCTTTTTTTTTTTTTTTTTTTTTTGGGGGTTACTTAATGCACTTTAGTAGACTGAAATTTGAACCATATAATATAGATGATTTTCTTTCCTATATGTTATCAAATTCCTCCATTAAAATAAGTGACTGGGTAGTTTGAAAACATTATTTTAATTTTAAATTACCATTAAAACAATGAGTTAATCATAATAATGACAAATTCCTGCCAAAAAACAATGTCTGCTTTAAAACCATTCTTTTGTGACTTTTGCTCTTTGTCCAAATCCAGAAGTACTAATTTATGCTCAAGTTTCAATGTTCGTTCATAGTCATATTGTAATAATTTTAACATTCTATGTGTTAATTCCTTAATAGAATGATACAGTTGTGTTATAATCACAATAACAACTATACCAAAAACACTGAAATTTCAGTATCATAAAAACCAAATGTTGCTGTTGAAAAGGCTCTACTTTGGTCTTCCAAAAGCAATTCATTGCAGGCTATGGGAAATTTTCCTTTATAGCACGACCTTGTTCTACTTTTTAAGAATAATGTTGGCTTATCAAAATAACAACTTTTAATATTTACAACATATTTTATGTGTCAGGTGTTTTACATACATTATTTCACTTAATCACATCAACAACTTCATGTAGTTGGTACTGTTATTCTTCCCTGGATTTCCCAGTAGTTATGAGGAAAACTGGACTCTGCAGACTCTGGATCCCTCATTTACCCACCGTACCCGTGAAGATGCAGGTTCCCTATAATGCGCTTCCCAGGTCGGAATAGTGGACTCCAATTTCTTTGGGGGCATATGTACATGCTGATTTTTTTTTTAATGTAAAATTGAAACACTCTGTTATTTTATTTACAGAACTATGGAGATGGGACTCCCTATGACCATATGACCAGCAGGGACCTTGGGTCACACGACAATCTTTCTCCACCTTTTGTCAATTCCAGAATACAAAGTAAGACACAGTTTAAATTAATGTGATTCTTTTTAAATAAATATGTTTTACCATGGAAGGGAGAATACAAGCCCAGACAGAGGTTCTGTTTTTAGGAACTTGCATCTCCAGTCAGTTCAGTATTGTAATTTTAAATTGCAGGAAAATATTGACAGTCTATACTTGGTAATAGCGCATGAAGAACTAAGTATTACGACCATGTAGAATTACAGAATTTCAGTGAAACCATATCTACATGGAAATTTTGTCTTCCTTAGACACAAAGCACTTATTATCATTTTAGCATTGCAGCAGTTTTCTAAGTTAAGGTTGATGAAATCAAAGTTGTGAAGATTTAAAATAAAAATATCATTCAGCCTGCCAGTTGGCAATGTGATATAGTCAATATTAGCTGTGAATTTTTATTACAAGGGGTTATGGACACCCCTTTAATAATAGGTGTAATGGGCTTCCTAGGTTTAGTGTGCATGGATCAGAGGAGTGGTGGGTTCAAGTTGAATTGTAAAATCTGGTTGTGTATTTAAGGCGTGAACTTGAGTGCTAGTGGTCTAGGCAGTCGTCATCCTACTTCACTGGAGGTGAGCTGTGTTTGACACACCGCAAGTTTCCGGCACGCCCTTTCCGGTGGCGTCCTTAGCATAGTTTTCTGCTCTGACTGCCCTATAGGATGTTTGTTGAACAGCAATGACTTAAGCAACAAAAAGATAATTCATAATGACTTAAAAGGTCTCAAAAGCTGGTTAACCTTACATTTGATTGAAAAAAAAAAAGACCTTTGTTCTAATAAATGTGAGTTTTTAACAATATTAGTAAATCTCTCAACTTGGCCAATTCTATTGTGAATCCATCAATAAAGGAAGTTAATTTCTTGGCACAAGCTGTTGGACCATACTCCAAGGAAAAACACAGCCATAATTATATCAGTTTGAAACCATAATTGCAAATGTTTCTAAAGAACTCCCAATATTTAAACCTTGGAACTATGCTTGTTATTTAAGGTGTAGGTAGTCCTTGAATCTGTCTTTTTTTTTTTTTTTACTTTAAAAATCACCATTAAATCCACGTAAAGGAATTTCAGCATTTAATACAAAATAGACAAAGCAGAGAAATACTAACAATTTGTTTTTAATGGATAATATCATATGTTTGTTCCTTTAAGCGTCCCAACCTTGAGAACCACAAAGTTGTCTTTGATGGTAGGTTGTTCTTGTATTTGTGTGTTTTTTTTGTTGTTTTACTTTAAGATGGTAAAGTTCATATTTATGTTTTAACTTTGTAGCTAAAACAAGAATCCCAGTTTTTCATCAATTGTCTATAGGAAGTTGCAACACGTTTCCTGTTTTTAGGATATACAGATGCATATGACTAGATACATTTGTCAACTTAAAATTTAAAGAACAGCTTTCCACTCTTCAATGACTAGTAATAATTTTAAATTCTACTGCCATCACTTCTCTATTCATCCTCACCCAACTTCATAAAATAGAATAAAAAATTAATTTGAAAATATAAATCTTGAGAAGTAGCACTTAAAGAGTATATTAAAAAACTTCCTTAGAAGATTCTATAACTATCCTCTGATGAATAAAGTAAGTAAAATACAATAAATAAATTACTTCTCCTATTTAGAAGTTTGTTATATGCATGAATAAAAGCTTTCCGAAGAATGGATCAAGAGTACCTTGTTGATAAATTAATATTACAGAATACACCAAGCAATACAAAGATATTAAATAATTCTTCTTGTTCATGTGCCCTCATGGGCAACTGTTTTACAAACCAAATTTGTTTTTGCAGTCCAAATAGTGTTTAAAATATAAGTGGCTGAGAGTCTAGAGCTGGAGGGAAAAGAGTTCTTTTCACTTAGTTGTTGTTTAAGCTGAAAGTCGATGTCAGCTGTGTTCTTTTATCCTGTCTGCCCTCCTTCCCATTAAACGCTTAAATATGGAGGCCAAGACAGTCTCCTGCATTGTGATAGGAAATGCTAGTATGTCCGGAGGCTCCCACCCACTGTTCCCAATGAAAGGACTTCTCTGTTAGATAAGCTGTCTGGTCTGAAACATGGCTCTTTATTGTTTACAAACTGCTACATTTTCCACCTCAAGCAGATTTTTGCACAGAAAAGAATTGTGCTTGGGCTAAATGGTTTATCTGACATTAACGGTGCAGTGTCAGACGGGGGTCAGGAAAGTCACCCTCAGAGCGAGAGGGCATGGCGCACTGTGCAAAAAAGGAAAAAGGGAGAAAAAGACACTTAAACAACTGAAATACCTTGCATTTCTAGTTTGGAGAAGAATTTTTTAAAAATATTTTTAAAGAACTGACTATGATGTTGCATTAAAAACTCTTCTCACCCTTATAATTTCTCATATCCCAAACGCCTTCGTGATTGGCTTGAGGATCTCAGGGCTAGATTCGGGAACAAAGGTTCTCATTGATTTGACTCAAGCTGCTGTTGATTTAAAATGAAACCACTTTTGAGATGAGCGATGCTTAGTGCTACGCTGCGTCTTTGCAGAGACGATAGGTCACCTTCAAGATACTAAAAGCAACCAATTTACAAAGGGAGACAAAGACAAAATAAGATCTAATAGTGTCGTGAACAATTTGAACTCAGAATATATGGTATATTCTAAACTGTTCTTTGTGTCCAAATTCATATTCTGCATTATGATCTTTGTGGAAATTCTCATTCTACCAAAAGAAGGTATTAGACTTTAATGTAACTTTTTGACAATACTCCAATATCCACTCTCAGAATCTTTAGTTTTCATTAAGATTACAAAGGATTTCTTTACATGTCAGTGACTTAATTTTACTGTGATGTCACATTAGGGTAAAAGCTATAGCATCAGAAATAAATCAGCCACTTTATTGGACCAGATTCTCTATTGTCAAATCAATCAGGCCTGCAACTGAATTAGGCGTCTGCTACAGAAATAAGTGACACTAATTTTACGGGAAAGAGTTATTAACTGCAGATGACCTGATTTTTTTTTTTTGTAAACTGTTCAGTTTAGTGATATTTAGTTTATTACAGGGAAAGAAAAAAGTAATGTACCACTCTTTCCTTTTGGGAGTGAATTAATATTATGTATTTTGTGCTTTATGGCATCACACTATTTTGGAGAAATAACGTAGGAATCGCTAACATTTGCTCGTGAACTCTTACAATCACAAAACTTTTTTTTAAAAATAATTTTGAACTCTTTGATTTCACAGGAATGGTTTTGCATAAATGTTATAGTTTTGTAATATAATCCTTATGTTTGGCACCAAAATAATAAAACTCAATTTATTTGTATATCTCAAATTTATGCAAAATGGGTTATAATCTATAAGAGTGATAGAGTGTCTCCATTAATTTTTCCTTGTAGAAAGAAGCTTGCATATCTGAATATAGTACCTTGTTTGATAGTCTATCAATCTCTAAACTGAAAATAAACAAAGGAACACAAGTACACTAGTGAGTGTGTGTGCACACACACGCCTGTTACGCTAGAATTAATGACACTTCTTGGTTTGTAAGGTTGCACGACTCCTTCCATCGCTGTCTGTAGTTAGAGTTGCCATACAAAGTTTTGGAAGTTGTATAGTGTCCATCCTTTAAAGAAGAACGTAATTAAAATAAGGCAGCAAGCCCCTAGTTTTTGTTTGTTTTTTAAATAAGTGTGCATTGGTTTTTGTTTTTCGGTTGGTCTGGGGGAGTCTGGAAGAGGTGAGAAATTTAATCCCAGAGTCATCTACCTGATTGCCTGCACTGGCCAATTGGCATACTATTTTACCTGACATTTCCTGAGTCCTCACTCCTTGCTTTCACTGGGTAGAGACAAACCAGTTTGCATTTTTACTTGTTTGAATTTCTACGTCCTGTTTTGTATTGAAGAGAAAACAGATCAGGTCTTCCTTGTCCCTCCCTATGATTATTCATAATGATGTACACTTGATTTGTTGGAAACTTACTTGCTGCCGCTTTAAAAAGATTAAACCTCTACAGGTGGTCAGTGGGGAGTGTTCAGAATATGCTAATAAGGCAGAAGGGTCATGGGTCTGAGGGTTGTTTTGAAGAGAACTAGATGCTGTGGAATAGTTTGAAAATCCTGGCAAAAGCTATATGCCAAGAGTATCGATTTTGAAAAACTTTCCTGTTTGTTTGTTGTGGTTTTTTTTGCCAAGCATTAAACTTTTGCAGATAATTGTTCAAATATTTATACAATAGGATACAATATATTTTCTAGCTAAAACTTTTTGATCCAAGGAAGGAATTTAGCATGCATTTTCCTTCTATTGTTACCTTAATTGAACACCAGATTGTTTGAATGAGCAAGTTGCCAATAAGATTATAGACACGCATTGGTGAATGGAGGATTTGAAAAGTGATACTTTTGTATGGTTGGGTGCAGCTGAGTTCACCATTAGCTGCTGTGTTTTTACATGTTCCTTTGTGAATGATTCGGTTTCCTTATGGTGGTATTCGGTTCTAGTTCCACTAATGGTACTCTACCAGTGCACTAAATCATTTTCCACCATCAAGTAACTGGTTTCTAAGCTAGCTCAATGGAACATTTTACTGCAGGATTAGATCGAGGTTTCCGCAGAGCTGAAGAAAGCTGCTGGCTTATAGGATGACCTTTGAATCTCATCTGGGTTAGCAGTTGATATTTTGATTTGGTTACTGTGGTCATATTGTGACAGCTGCTAGCTCATTATAATTCGGTTCCACTGCTCCCTTAGCCTAGCAGGAATATTTAGGTTTGTATTACTTCAAAGTGTTTATGACTACCCTGAGTTTAGCCTAGCATAAAGGTGAAGTGTTGTGAGCATTTTCAAATCCCAGTGGCAGAGGCTTGTGGCACACTCTTCTTGTAAAACGGCAAATGTGAGTAGATGCTAACACAGGGAGTTTTTCTTTTCATTGTAAAACTGGAAATACCCAACGAAGAGGCTCTTACTAGGAAAACTGTTTTTGAAAACCTTAACCTACAAAGGAAAAGAATGACCACAAAGAAACATAGCTTTTTCAAAGCATGGGTAAGATTCAACTTGACCTCTTGGTCAGATTTTTTTTTTCCATGCAGGAATATAAATATTGAAAATAACAAAATCTGTGCAATACTGGCAAGTACTTGAGGTTCAAAAGTGCCAGAGGTTAAATAATATTTTAGTAACTTCTAGAAAACGGAATTGGGAACCTGGATACCAGCTCCTAGAAATTTTAGTTTACTTTTAAAGTATTTTGAAGATAGAGACTGGTGTCAGGCTGCTTTCAAGTTCATAATTAGGGGTGGCTGTGCATTTTCACTGTCTTTTTTTATGACTCTTTTTAGTTGGAGATTATCTTGATATCATCTGTTACCTGTTGGACTGATAATGTGGGAACAAGCAATTTCTGAGAGAAGAAATGTTCACTTGTGGTCTATTTGTTGCTAATTTTCTTTGGGAGTTTTGTTATTTTAACATGTTAAACTTAAAATGTCTTCTGAAAATATTAACAAACATGACTAAGTGTCATTCTGAGTGGTCTTATTCATCCTGATTTTGAGCTAAGTCTGGGACTCAGAACTGACTTTTCTATTCTGTTTTGCTACAACTGCCTGTGGGTCCTCAGGTCAGCTACTTTTCACATCTTTAAATTGAGGATGGAACAGACCTTTAGATGATCTCTGAGGTAATTTTCTTATGTAATGGTTCATTGATCTTTTAGGTATGCCATTTTATCCTTATACTGTATTTTATCTTTAGAGATGTTTGATCGTTCTTTCTAATCCATTCATCTCTATTTTGTGACACCTTCAAGTAACTTTGCTAGAGATAACGATTTCCAAGTGTAATTTTTGAAGCCTGATTCAAATGGATGTTTCTTTTCTACCTCAACTCATTCCAAATCTATAGTTAAATGGTTAGACTGATTGAGGATAAAATAATAACCTATTAAGTTGCATCAGCAGGCGAAGAGTATTATGCGTGGACCAATGCTTGGCAGGCAGAGTTGTAGGAACTCAATAAATGGCTGTTGCATGGTTTCATTCATGAATAAAACAGCGAATCAGATACATAGGGTTTAAACCCTGCATGAAAAGCCCATAAATTAAAGTCAGGTCCACGTCTTACTGTATCACGAAGAAAACCTAAACCAGAGCAGTCACATAGAAAGTTGTTCTATGGTACTGTGTCTTTGACTGGATAATGTCAGGAAATAGACCATAATCCAGTGTGATAGTTTACAGTTTTCAATAAACACACCATAAATTATTTTAGTTATAAAAGGAAATAAATAAAATCAATACTTTTTAAAGGCTACTGAAAAAAGTTGAGTGTTTCCAGTATGCTGATTGTTGAGTGTTTCCTCTTGTCCAGTCAATAATATTTCTGTTCCTCTTTCATTGGTCTTCTTCCCTTTCTATTCAACCTCCCATGCTCTAGGGTAAAGCATAATTAATGCTGTGATAATCAAACATTTTATAGTCAAACTAGGTGGACTAAACCAGGTTTCACAACATTTAGAAGAAATGACGCCAGAAAAATGTTGCTTGAAAACAATAGTTAACAGAAAAGCATAGATTCTCTAAATACCAGAGGAAGGTTTGTCATATAGAAAATTGTTGACTCTAAGAGAAAATAAATCATTTAGAGTCAAGTAAAAGTCCAAAGCAGTTTGTATCTGGTTGGAATGCTTGGCTTGGAAGTAATGGACAATATGACGAATGGTGGGTTAAGAACATTTTGTTTCATACTTCATGTATGGTGGTAGGTAGGCCACTGCTAGAATTGGTTTGCAGCTCAGTGATGTCAAGGCTGGTATTTCAGTGCATTGTTTGTCCTTTCCCTCACTGTCTCAAGATGATTGTCACAGCCTCAGGTGTCAAGTTTGGGCTTGATGCAGAAAGATGTAGGGAAAGGTGAGTCCAGTGGTGGGAGTCCCCTCCCTCCATACCTATATTCCATGGCCATTTCCAGCAGCAGAGTTTTGGCAGGGGGATGGGAATGTACACAGTAACTTCTCCAGCCTTACAATGGAAGGGGACAGAAAAGAGTTGAGAATTCATGTCAGCTTAGCAACTTACAGGGTTTATTTAGTTTCTTTTAAGAGAAAAATATATAATTTTCAACTTAACAGTTTTGAAAATTAAGAACAGGTCTCAAAACTGTCATGTAATAAGCAAAATATAAAAATAGGCTTAAGCTCTAAATTCTGGCCAGCAAATTAGAGAGAAAGACAAAAAGACGTGGAATAGAGAATAAGGTATTGAAATGAGGAAGAAAGAAGCAGTCCAGGCATGAGAGCCATGCACAGGCAGAAGGAGTCTGAGGCATGCTGTCCTCATTTCATCTTCAGGGCCTGCGCCTTCCGCGTCCTCCTCCCTTAAGCAAGGCAGTAGCTCGCCAGAATCAGCCGTCTTTATGTCCGAATCACCTAGAACCTTTACTTTCAGGTCTCTGGCTTGAATTCCTGCTATGCTACCCAGGGCACCCCGAGCAGTAGGCCCATAGCTGCAGCCACCAGCCTCTTCCCCAGTTCCTTCGGTGGTCGTTGGCAGAGATTCAGTCCAGTGCCCACTCCCACAGGCTCCTATTGCAGCCATCCTGAGCAGACCTGGAGCAGCAAGGTCCCAGGACCGGCCACTACAAGCAACAGCTTGTTCCCTTGCATCACTGCCAGACAGTCCCCTAGGAATTTATTTCCAACAGCCTGCCATGTTCCCGTGAAGCACTAGACAAGAATGCCCACTGCCTGGGGCAAAAAAAACCCTTTTTTATTTTAATATGTATACAGTTGTATTTGTTGATCTTTAATATGAAGGATTAGGTGCAGCCAAAAGACAACATTTAATTTTAGTCAACATGCCAAGACTGCATGAAATTGTGGTGAGAGCTGGATCCAACTGTTGGCTAGAAGTCCCCTACCACTGCTGAACACAATCATAGCGTGAATCAGGCCAGTGAGAATATAGGCAGGAGGAAAGACCATCTATCATGAAAGGTAAGCTGGATGGCAAACAAACAGTGCTGTTTTTCTGTTATAGTCAAGTTTTTCTCTTGTTTTTTATTGGAAAGATGGTTTCTTTGAATTTGGCATAAGCTTAACTCTTAAAATATGCCTGTGGTAGCATTAACCAGAGAATGTAATTCTTGACTGGCTCCTTGGGCAGGGGCTTAAACACTGCATTTCTCAAACCTCTCATTGCCCCTCAGCTCCAGGAGAAACTGTCAGCGCAGTTACAGGGTCTGAGAGCCTAACGTCCATGAAAGTTTATCTACCTTCAGTGCTATATTGACCTTTCATACAAATAAGCCTATTTTCTGTGTTCACATTATACCATGCGTTACGTCCAAAGAAGCAAAAGTACTCAGTTTTAAGCACTGTGAGTCTTGAGGGGCATCATGGAATGGAAGGCTAGGAAAGGGGTCACTGCAGCCTTATTCTGGCTTTTCCACCTTGTGGTGATGGGACTGTAGATGGATTTCTCTTGAGCCACAACCTTTGTGCTTCTAAGGTGAAGATAGTAACGTCTCACACACACACACACACACACACACCCGCAGTCACTGAACAGAGCCATGAGGTGACAGACTGTCAGAACTGCTCTGCTCTGTGACTACTATCTTACGGCATTGCAAGGCTGTAGATATTGGTACTCTTGTCACTTTTGTCTGTAATTAATTAAAAAATCTACTTTCTTTGGGTCTTGGGTGATAGCAGTTTTAAAACACCTTACTTTCTAATGAGATTGGAACAGAAGGCAAGAACAGGTGGAGATAGTATGGAATATTCAGTTTTCTAAACATCAAGACCAAAATGGAAAGATTTCTTTCTCAGCCAAAACAGTAATCCTATAAAGTAAGTACCTTTTTTGTGTGACAACTTTGTTGAATTCAGATATGCCCCCTTGTGAAATGTTTTCCTCCAGCCCTTTTTCTCTCCAACTTAAATGTTCTGAAGTTTCTTTGTTACACTGGCTAAAGTCATCTTGGTAGGATGTCGGAGTGGTGAGGCGAGCAGGCTGACTGACAAGTTGAGATTTTTCCACCTGCCTTGTAGGTCATCTGAATAATGGAGTAACCATTAGGTAGGATGCTTTCCACCAAGGAGATACTATTTCACATACCTTCCATGTTCTCGGGAAGGTATTGGAGACAATCTTCTTCCATTTCAGTGCACTCTTCTTTTAAGAAGTTCGGCACAGAATGTGGTCTCTGTATTTGATTGTTCTCTTGTTCCCTTCACTCTCAAGGGTTTCTGAGTCTTTCCTAAGGAAAGATGTATTATTTTTGAATAGAGAGAGGTATTTAGTTGATCTCATTTTGTTTCCTTTTGCAGAATATCAGGTCTATTGACTGACAGTTGCAAAATGTATGGAGCATAGATTGAGATTAAATTAAACTTATTCCCAAGCACTAAACAGATAGAGCCCAAACATTTTTCATCTTGACGATTGTTTATCACTCACTCCTCAGTTCCTTGACACGTTTGTTAATAGGAAAAACTGTATGGAAGCTCACTTTAAAATACAGCCGTTTGCTGTAAGTTTATTTTGTTCATGTTTAAAAGAAAACATTTAAAACTTTCCTATAGGTTGAAAATCCCACTAAAGCTCTCATGTGGGAAAAGTGGAGGGTGGTGGGCTGAGCCAGGCTTGTTTTCAGCTGGACGTGACTCCCAGATTGCTACTCTCCAGTTCTGTGATCTTGAGCCCTTGTGAGTGCTCTGCTTGAATTTTTCATCTGAGGAGTTGCTCTGTGTTTAAATGAAGTAACATGAAAAGCACCTGGCATTTAAATTCTGTTACTGTAAATTGTAATTATACCTACTTTTATTTTATCTAGACTGCTTTTCTGTTCAGTGGGTCTGACCAGCTTGGCAAAAGTGATATGCAAACTTGCGAATCATGTAGTGAATTTTGGCAAAAACGTGGAAGTGATTAATTAAATGCCACCCCCTCGTGGGCCATATTAAAGCTGAATGAAAATAGACAGTGTGTAATATCTGATAATGTTTGTTGGAGGAGGGGGAGACAAAAGAAGAGAAAGATGAGAGAAAGAGACGCATAAAAAGCTAATTTTAGAACATTCTGGTCACAAAGTACAATTTTCTAGAGTTGTGTTATCAGCATTGGTGTGGCTGGCTAAGTCTGAAATTACTAGGTTACTAATTGCTCCTGCCTTTTCTTCACCTTGGTTATTCAGACCACGCTGTACTCGTAACAGTTCAGTAGCCAAACCTGAATGCTTTTGATGCAAGCATAAACTCTTTATGTGTAAGTGATTGTACTTAATTGGGCAATACCAAATCATGGAGGAAAATTTACTGGTGACTCTGTCTCTTTCAGAACTTTCTCAGTAATTGGAAATGAGCCCAATATCCATATTTTTGAAGCCGTAAGCATTGGTCTTCTGACAGGATCAAATTCATACTTCATATTGTGTGTATATATTTTTTTTTTCAGCGCACAGTTTCCCTTTTCCATAGTTATTGATTGTCTCACAAATATTTTTTGGAAATTGAAATGCAGGGAACATAAATATTGAAATACCTTGGCAGACCACTTACGTAGCTGTCTGGCAACCTCCGATAGGCATCGTAGTAACTAGTTATGGGAAAATACTGATCTACTAAACAGTAATTTGCTGAATAATTTTTTGGTGATCTTGGAACAAGCCACTTTCCATTTGAACCCCAGTTTCAAATGGGGGGAAGAAATCTATGAAATTTTTTGTTACTTCAAAAATAAAACTGTTTATATATACTTTCGTGATTGCATTTTCCATTCATTGCATAATTCTATAGATAGTTTCAACACCAAACTCAAAATAAAACAGAAGAAAACACCCTTGCTCACAGTCTTTTAAAGGCATTTTAATAGTTAATGAGAATTTGCCCCGTACCCTCCTGAGTTTCGTTTAGTTCTGAAATAAAAATTTACGGTTGTTCTCTCAGCAGAGCTGATACTAGTTTAAGGGTGGAATTGAGTTCACACCTGCTCTAGCATATAAAGAAGCCTCTATGTGACTTCTTTAAAATATCTGCAGAGCAGAATAAGAAAGAGAACTCACGATTCCTACAATTGGAACCACACAGTAATGTCCCTTGCAAACACTCAGGAAAACTGCTTTTTAAATTAGCTCTAACTTACTGCTATTGTCCTTTCCTAGATATCCTCCCTGAGTTACCCATGGTCCTCCAGGTAGAATGTGCCTGTGGAAAAGCAGCAGGTCTACATAGGCAGTGGATAGACATTAGCACTGAAAAGTGTACATATGGGGAAATCTTTGCATTTGCTAGGCCATTTGGCATTCAAGACATGGTCCGTTAGTCAGGCAAAGTACAATGGCTTTTCTGAGTGCTCTAGTTAAGGGGCAGGATGTGTAAAGTAGCATACATTTAGGTGGATAATTAATAATTAGTGTAGGCTTGTAAGGCTGAATATAATATATAAATTTAAGCGCCTGTTAAAAATTTATCAGAGCAGATCACCTTTCCTTACGATGCAGGAGTATTTCTCCCAATAGAAAAACAAAATGCTCCCAGTACATGTGAAAATCGTAATGACAAAGGGAGGGCAGGTTTTTATATTCAACGCTGTTTTCCGTGGTCACTGGGAATACGCAGTATATTTTAGCAGTCAAATCTAAATAGCATTCCTATACAATACTATTTTGTGTGGGTTTGACCATAGATGACCAAACACTGCTTAGAAAAAATATTTTGGCACATTTTAGTATTGGAGACAGTTGACTTGCCAAAGAATCTACCCCACCCCCCACATTATTTCCCCAAAACAATGGGGATTGTTCATTTTACAACTTCATCACAAGTAGATATTCAGAGGGAGAGCCTTTTTCTAGTGGCTAAATCGAAAGGGGTAGAGAAAGTAAGAGATATCTCGAGTTTAGTGTTTGGTTTGGTTGTATCATGAGCAGTTTTTACACTTCATATTTTAGCTGTCTTGTTTTTCAGACAGGAAGGAAATGCTCCCTTAAAGCAGTGAGGGAGAGGGCAAATTACATGTTTATGAAAGCAAAGCAGAATATCGTACTGCTTTAACAGTTTGATTGGCTTCTTCATCAATAAAATTGTGTTATTAGCGTATCTGCAATCATATTGTCCTTAGTATGTGTATTTGTTTAACTGTTATATTAATTACATTTGTACTAGAAGCTCAACAGATGATGAACTTCGACACATATATTAGTGTTTGGTTCATTCATTCATTCATCCAACAAATACTTGTGGAAAGTCTGTGCCATACAGGTCCCTCCACCCCCCCGTTAGGTACTCCACAGTGACATGCCTCTTTTCTTGCCTTCAGCATGGCCCACAGTCTGTAGAAAGAATCAGATCGCTATCAGATGATTATAAATCAGGGCATTACGGGAATAATCAGTGTGCGCACAGGGTGCTGTTAGATTGTTTCTGGGCTACCAACCATCAGCTTCCTCATATTAACGGCTAAAATGTTTTGGTGTACACTGCGTACCACTCATCTGCTAAGTACTTTACATATATTATCTTGTTTGCTTCTTACCATAAGCCTCTTTTTTTGGCATTGTTATTCCCATATACAAGGAATGTAATTGAGGATCAGAGAGATTAGGTTACCTGTCTGGTGTTGTCAGTGTCGGGCTCCAGCTTTAAAATTAGGTGTGCCGAATTCCAAAGCCCTTGTTCCTAATCACCCCGCACTGCCTCACTTTGTAGAGACTATGGAAAGAATTCCTGAAGGTGCAGTTGCAGTTAAGTATGTGTTCAGCTGCAACAAATAGAATACCTGATAATAGTTGGTTAGTTAAATAAAGATGGTTTTTTCTCTCACTGAAGGGGATATGTGGGGGTAGGAGGTTGCTTGTGTGGATTCAGCACACCAGTGTTGTCGTCTCTCCTTTTTGCCCTCTTCAGCATGCTTATTTTCATTCTTCAGCTTTTTCTCTCATCTTGAATTTCTTATAAGATGGCTGCGGATCCCCTGACACCGTGTCAGAGTTCACAATAGAAGGTGGGAGAGGAAAAGATTAGAGCTACATCCACACCTACATCTATTCCATTCTGGGAAAATTAGAAAAAAAAAAGTATTCTCATAACCTTGAGCAGAATTCTGCTAATAGTGTGTTGGCTAAATCTCTTACAGATATGTACTCATAGCTGCAAGGGAAGCTGGGAAAGTGAACTTACAGCATCAGCTAGCTCTGTGACTCAAGAGGCAGGCAGGAGAGAAGGAGATTGGGAATGGTCATCATTGGATGAATCAACATGAATTTTGCTATCTTATAAGTGATGATGAATAAGCTGAGTTTTAAAGGATGAGTTAGAACTACCCAGGTATAAAAAGAAAATTCCATGTTGACAGAAATGCTTCTGCAGAAGTGTAGAAGCTAGAGAATATTATAGGAAACCTGAAACTGAAGTAGTTCCAGAAGACTGAGACATAAGTCTACAGAGGAAGTGACGACAGGAGAAGCTGGGTTAGAATCCTGGCTCCTGAAAAACAAAGGGTCTTTCTTGTATAGCAGATGGAGGAAGTTGGATTTTTACTGAAGCATGTGGTGAACTACTCAAGGTTTGATTTTAAATAGTGGGATAACATGATCTGATTTATGGCTTAGGACAGTCATTCCAGCAGCAGTGTAAATAGGAGGTAACATGAGAAGCAAGAAGATTACTCAGGAGGTGATTAAAGCAATTCCAAGAAGAAATGATGAGAGATTGAACTGAATCATAGAGAGGAGGCTACAGATTTGAGTGATATTAAACTGAAGAAAATGGGTGAACTTGATAGCTGATGAGTAAGGGAGGGGTCATCCTTGGCTTCCTGGTGTCTGGCTTGAGCCACCTGGTGGATGGTGGTACCATTCATTAAGATATGTAATATGGGAGAAATAGGTTATGGGGGACTAAGATGGTAAATTCAGTTTTGGACATAATGACTTTGAGACGTCTGTGGGTGGTTCTGGGCTGGGATTGCAGATTTGGCATACAGTAGTCCATATTTGGTAGTTGAAGTCATGGGAATGGATAAGTTACCAGAAAGAGAGAAAAGTGAACTTATTTTCTGATTAATCATTTTTTCTCTCTAAAGATCTTAAATTGAAGGAAAAAGCCCTCTGTCTCATCTTTTCTCCCCCCTACAAATTTGGTATTTTAAAGAAAACTGGATAATTCTTGATTTGATCCCATAATCATTTTCACTGTAATATTCAATCATTCATCCCTAGCATACTATTTTTAAATTCTTTCTTTCCTTCTGTCTTTCCCTTCCTCTCTCCCTCTCTCCTTCCTTCCTTCCTTCCTTCCTTCCTTCCTTCCTTCCTTCCTTCCTTCCTTCCTTCCTTTCTTCCTGTTGTTAAGATAGGCTAAAATTAAACTCTTTTTTCAGAGCTTTAATTTTTTCACCATATTGGTAAGACATCACAGATTCTTAAAAGTGGAATGGAGCTCAGAGCTCTTCTTGTATTCTTTTGATTTATATCAGCTTTTTTTCTAGTGTAGGAATCCTTCTAGATGAGGCTCTAGCAAAGTTGTTGACACACAAATGACATTATGACTAAGGTATGAATGAACGGATCCCCAACAGGCACACGCATTCCTCTGTTTGGGCATTCACTTCATTGGGGAAGCCAATACTGACAAGGGAATTCATTGCATTGTGACAGCTCTGACTTTCATAAAGTCCTCAATTCTGTAGCTGTCAGCCTGGAATACTAGTTTTTCCCTCTAAAGCTACTGAGGATTGTGTATTGTTTTTCTTTTCAGGATGATAATCCTTGCTTCCTTCAAAAGTGTCACTGGAAACGTTTAACACATCATAGAACATGGTTTTACCGCACTTCATATTCCTGGTCACTGTCTTTTGTGTGTGCCCTAGTTGGTCTCTTTCCCTCTCCAAGTGGTGAATCTAGGACTTACCTCAACATTCCAGATCTGGATTCATCAATATTGGGTCTGATTTTGTTTTTAGTATAAATGCAATCTAAGTTTTCATTTATACACCCATGTTCTAGCATTGATTGAAAATTGAACTTGCAATTCACTAAAATCATTAAGTGTTTTTAATATTAATTGCTTTGTAATCAGATCTTCCACATCCTTGTGTAGAATGGGACTTTATATTTATACGTATTAGAGTTGTTCTTGTTGGATTTGGTCTGCAAATGTGCCGAGTCTGTCCTTTCACTCTGTCATTACCAGAGGCAGTGTAGCGTGATGCTCAGCATTGTGCATTCTTGGCTTTAAATCCTGACTCTACCCTTTCCACATATTTTCTTCACCTATATGTTGAAGATAATTATAAGATCTCTCTGGGAGGCTTGTTGGATGAAATAAATGAGGTAATGCATGTGTAATGCCTAGCGGCGTACCTAGAACATCATGAGTACTCAATAAGTGTTGCCTATTACTATTGCAGTGGGTGTGAGGAGTTAACGGGGGCCGTTTCTGTAATTGTGAATCATTTTCTTTACTGTTAATATTCTGTTCTCTGGAGAAAAAGCTTGAGATCAATGGTTTCTCTGTGACCAGTGGAAGAAGCAAATGTGATTCTTGGTTTTGAGTTGTGTGATTAGCCTAATTCATCAAGCAATAAATAGGATGTGATGAGGAATAAAGTCGCTATTGGCTGATAGTTATTAACTGGCTACTTTGTTGGGTCTTATGAGAAAAGAACTCAAAACAAACAACAAAATCTTAAAATTACCTGGAGAAAAGTCCTAGGTCTCCCTTTATCTACACCTAGTTTTAAGACAGAAAATTACCAGGCAACTCAGATGTTAAATTATACATACTGAAGATTATACGAAAATTTGGGTTAACTCTAAAGATAAATTGAGAGTTAATTATTTCCTTTACAGAGGGTTTGCCGAAAAATGCCTTTAGATTTAGTCTATGAAAATTAGACTCATGATAACTTTTTGGGAACACAGTTCTTGTGAGAGAAAGGTCCCTGGAGAGAGCCATGTTTGAGCTCCCAAGGAGTTTTAAGAGCAGAACCCTAACGCAGGGCATAACGCTGATAGCTAGGCTTACCAAAGAGTGAGAATAGCATCCAGAGTTAGCATCCAGCGACCTGTTTTATAACCAAGCATACAAGGTCTAGGTTGACTGGAGCCAAGGTTAGGTCAACCTGACTTGATTTCATAATAAATGTTACAATGGTGACAAGTCATCAGGGACATCAGCACAGTGTTTGCTGCTGTAGACTCCTTTCTGGACAAACTTTCTTTGACTTCCTCTATTTTGTCATACCCACAAAATGTACAAATGGTGCATTGCAAAAGGTTCTTGGTTCACCACACCAGTGTGTAGGACTTCTGTAGACTCAGGCTGTAAATGTTCCTCCATGCACCTGCCTCTGTTCCGGTCATTTCCTTGTGGGTAGATTTTGATCTGGTGCCATCGGGAGAGGGAAGCCAGCCATTCTGAGAGTGACACTTTCAGATTTCATTGTATCTGATTATTTGTAAGGCATGAGAGATGGTTTATTAGTTAGGGAACACTCAAATTTTCTCTGTGGCTTTTTAAAATCATCATGACATCCTGCATGTTATTTTGCATTGGCAACCATTGCCATTGCTGTATCTCAAAAGAGCCTAGAGTTGTGGCCATTTACTGTTCGGAAACGGAAGGGGCTTTGCATTTATTGAACCACGACCCTTTTCTAAACCAAAGTAAGGTTATATTTTTCACTTTCATTGACAGACAAATTAAGGTCGTTAAAATAAAACCTACTTCTCCCCTTTTTTTCTTTTTCAGATAATCTGTAGCAAATAGCTCATTGGTTTTCTGTACAACTGCCTTGTTTTAAAAATCAAATTGAAGACCAAGTTGATTCTGCCTGCAGAGCAAAGCTATCTGCCTTTTTAGAAAATCTGGATGGTTAAATTGGAAGCACGTTCTGCACATGGTTTAGCAGTTAGTAGCCTGGAAAATGACCCAATAGCCAAGATAGTTTTTTTAATCTTCATTGTAAGTGGTTGTTTAAAGTTTAAGCTTGTAATTGACTATTTTGCACATTGTTCATTGTTAATTCATTTCAGGCTATTATAGTTTTGTAAATACATTGCCTGTTAAGTTGTGTCAGTGGAGGAACATTAGTGCTATAAGAAAATCCAGTTAAATGTGCTTAAATGCATCACCAATTAGACCAGATCACTGTGATTCTTAGTGATCCTAGGAAAGTCACTCTTTCTTTGCCCAAATTTCCATGTATTTAAAACAGGCACATAAATTCACACTATGCTGTGGCCTGCTGTACAGTTTCTACTGGTTGGTGGCTACATTATTCAATATTGTTTTTCAGTTTCTTTAGTATTTTCCACATTGGAGGAGTAAAATCTTTCTATTGTGCACTTTCATCATAGGTATCAACTGTTGCCTGTCAGATAGCTCAAGCCATTTTATTTTGTATAGTTTATATTTGAGAAATAATTTTAACATACACATTATAATTTACTGTATTTAGATGGGTGATAAGCACTGATTAGAAAATCAGGGAACTTCCTGGTATTCATTCTTTAATTTTTTAGTTTAGAAGAAATGGACATCACTTGAAATTACAGGTGCAAGCTAATACTGGCTAATAATTAAAAATTACAAAAAGTTGCAATGGTAAAAGAGGTAAATTCTGCCTATCATATAGTAAGGACCATTAGAATATGGACATGATGGAAAATAACGACATAGATAAAATGTGATTTATCTGTGTGTATGGTATAGAAAGAAAAATAATGGCTGGGAATGTACTGAATGGAGCTTAAACTATTTATCATTATGTATAAGTAGAAACTTACATAAAACTCCTCTTGATTAAGTTTTATGTGGAACAAAGGATATGATTGGAAGTGTAGAATTGGAGGCTATTTTAAGATGATGATAATCCAGCTAGAGGCTTTAGCAAGTCTGTGGTCAAACTAGAGAGGGGAAAGAAAGAACAGGAAAGTTTGATTTGGTTATGGAAATTTGTGACACATGTAGGAGTTTGGATCTAATTGATCGTTGCACTAGATTTGGTCAACTACTGATGCTTTTCATAGCAAATATTACCTGAGCCATTGATCTAAATACTGAGAAATTCAGATGCGTGTAAGTAGAGCTGCAGCCTTTCTGTCCCCTGCAACAAAATTTGATAGTCAGCCTTGAACTTTAGACCCTATAAAGCAGAATGAGAAAAAAAAGTGGGAGGAGAGTGGTAAGTAGCGGGGAAAAAAAAAAAAAAAGCTCCTGGAGTGGGTAGGGCATGCATAGTTAGAGAGAAATTCAATAAACAGATGCCCAAAAGTTATGCTTCATAAGGGTATTCCAACTATCAAGCTAACAGGTTTGGAAACTGAAGAGCACAAAGCAATTATTTATTAAGAAAAAGGCACAGTTGACATAGAGTTTTATAGAGGAGGAGACTGGCATGATTACAGGAAAATATTAAGACTATTAAAGAAATCCCAAATTTAAGAGTGGAAAAAGGAAGACTGCCTATGAGATGATGCTAAATAACAATGAGTTGTTTCTGAAAGCACCTAAAGAACAGGAGGTCCGAAAAGAGGATTGTCAAGCCTCGAAGAGATAGAAAGGGTAATTTATTGACAGACAATGAAGACACTGCTAAAAAAATAAATGAATTTTTCACCTCAGTGTTCACAGAAGAGGATGGGGGATAGATGCCAGAAACAGACATAAATTTCCCAGGGGAGAATGAAGAAATACAAAACAAATCAGGATCATGCCAAAACAGGTGAGCAAGAGTGAGAAGAAAAACTAATAAAACCCTAAAATTTAGCAGTCGATGCCTAAAAATCTTGAAAAAGGAGAATGAAGGAGCTGGGAAGGAGAAGAAAAGCAATTAACTGTGGTTCTTAGAATGGTTGGAAATAATTTTGTGGATTTGTTTTATCTAGTTAATTCATTAGACTATCCCCTTTGAAATTTACTATTAAAGGGAATAAGCTAGTATACTTAAAAACTGATCTTTAGTGGCCTCTGAAAAACCAAAACATCTTTTTGTCCCCCAAGTTCTCAGTCTGAGTTACCCACTATGCTCAGTGTTTAATGTTATTATTTGTTAAGTGTTTATTAAGTCTTATTGTTTTTTCCAGGGTATTCACTGAGTCACTGATTTAGTCAGTATTTATTGGATATTTCTTAGCCATACAGTGTGCTAGTTCCTGAAACATAGCATGAAAAAGACATGCCCTTAGAGTTTCTGAAGTTCCTTCCTCACTCTTCTAGACAATCCTACCTCCTGCCAGGTAAAAGAAAGTGCATTGATTAATTTTGTTATCATTCTTGGCCTTATTTTTGACTGGCTTCTTGCTGAGGAACGTCTGGAGCATGATGACCTCTTTTTTTTTTTTTTTTTCTGTTTGCTGGGCTATGTTCAGTGTGCTTGTCTGCTCCCTTTTCCTAGTCCTCAGATCGGGAGCTTTCTCTCTCCAAGCTCACTAGTCTCCTCAGAGTTCCAAACCAAACTTCTTGCTCGTTGCTCCCTACCAGCTGCCTTTGAATAAGTTTAGGAATCCTTGACTTCCTACTGATGTTTTGGGGTTCACTGAGTTCTTGCCTTGGGCAGGCCAGAGTCTGTACTTCCAATGTACTTTGTTCCTTCCTCCATTTTCCTCACCTCCTGCGTTTTGACCACGTGTGCATACACCTCCCACACCAAGGTCACCACGGTTGTCTGCCTTCGCACTATCCCATTTCCCACTTTTTGCCTCCATAAACTTTTGGGCCTAGTAAATCTTACCTACTAAAAAAGACCTTTCCATTTCTCATCCCAGAATCAATCTGTCTTTGCTTTGTATACAAAGATTATTTTAAGCCACTAATCAATATAGATAGTACTGTGAGGAGGGCTTCACTGTATTGACATCAGTTATTTCTACTTTCAGTTTTTGCTTTAGTTGCTCCCTAAGAATGGAATATAAGAGATGTCTCAGGGACCTTATTTCTGAGCATGAATGAGAGGGGTAAAGAAACTGTAACCCACTGCAGTGTCGTCCTTCAGTACCTTGTTCCCACAGTCAAAAATCTTCTAAATAAAATAATCTCCAGAGCCATCTTTCCTACCGAGACTGTAGGTGGTGACCTTTGGTTGGAACAGACTCCCTATGAGCTCTTGATTATCTTACGTAATTATCTTATGTAATTGTTCTGTGTTTAAGTGTCTCTGAAAGCTGGTAGGCTTATGTTCATCCATAGAAGTAGGATCACCTAAGCTACATCATTGTTTCTTTTGTCATTTTTTTTCATCTTTTATATAGAACCAGTTGCAGTTTGATTGGTTATTTCCCTGGGAATTGATTATTATTTTGGGGACTGCCAAACTTGAGTGAGTCTGCCATCTTATTAAGGGGGGACTAACATGCATGAGACAACCATAAACATAGCAACACCAACACCACCTGCAAGTGCTGTAGGAGCAGGGGCCTGGGCGGAGAATGCCAGAAAGAAGGTTTGGTATATTTTGGCCTATGTTTACTTTGGATATCATTTTGTCCCACTAATTCCTAATGTCCTTGTATAGCTGATGAATGGTATCCTTTACTGGTGGCCCCTGCACTCCATCTTGTCACTCTTCATCTTTCCTTGTTGTACATCTAAGTTACCTATGTTATATGCCATTCACATAATACAGACGCCTGGGCTCCACCTACAGACGTTCTATGTTTGCAGGTCTCGGCTGGGATCCGAGCATCAAACGAAAAATGTGCTCTTGGTGACGCTGATGTCCTGCCAGGTTTGAGAATCTCTGACCTACACAGTGCCTCAAAGAGCTGTTATTCTAGTTTTAAAACTGTTCATTTTTCTTGAACTGAGTACTTATTTTTAAATCCTTCTAATTCCTTTTCCTTCAGTAATAGTGAGTGATCACATACTTAGTACCTATTTACCATCAAGATCAAGATATGTTTATGCCATAAATGAATAAGTTTTTTAGGTAAAAGAACATGGATAATTCTTAATATGGTAAAATTGTGCATACTTCCAGAAAGGGCTGAAATGATTTTTTTTTTTAATTTGTCCTTCAAATTGATAGACCTAATCTAATAGTCCTAAAGGTTTGCCTCTAATGATGATGTGAATGACAGACATTCATTGTTGTAGATTTACAATTACATATTATGTATGTAGAGAGGGAATGAGTTTCCTTGTAGGAAAATTGTTGATGTATTTTTACTAATTTATAGGAAAGACAAGCCAAATTAGAGAAACGCTGGTACTATAAATATTTCAAAAAGAACTTTCATTTATTATTTTTTATAATATACAGCTATGACTAAGTGACATTGAAGAGGGAAGCTTTGCCATATGCTATTTACTATTAGGGATTAGCTAAGAATGCTATGAATTTAGCCTCGAATTAGTAGTAGGCAGGTATGTTTTTCTCAAGTACTTAGGTGATTTTGTTAAACTTTATAATAATAACTCTGTTGTGTGGTACAACCTATTGTGCACAATAAAATATTTTTAAGGCTACCTGTTCAATAAAAGGAACACAAGTCCCAGTTTTTGTAGCTTGTTTTTATGAGTTGCTCCCCACCCCCACCTCATAATCGGTGAAATAGTGAGGTGGATAATTAAGGATATTTTATTGTATGTTCTATCACCTTTGGAATGATAAAGCTGTTTTTGTCTGATTTGCATTTTTCTTGCACATACTGTTTGGTCACACTGTGGATGCAGAGCTGATCCCTGGCTGCTCCCAGCCATAGTTTTATAGCCGTTCATGGGAGGCTCCAGCTAACATCTTGGCCGCGGAAGTAGATAGACTTTTTTGCTTCTGTTGAATTCTGTATATTTAATTTAATAAAATTGAAATGCAGAGAGAAATCAGTTAAAGGCTTCTATATGTGTTGTAGTATGTGGCCCAAAGTTAAGGCAAATGTGTGGAATTTAGGTATTGACTTGTTTTTGCACATGTCACAGTATATTCCATTTTGCCATTGAAATTAACACCTGCGTTTATTTAGAATTTTTGGCAAGTTGAAAATGTGGCCTTTATAGAGGGTTGAAGTTCTTGTATTTGAATGAATAAAGTGGTTAAGTTACTAATCATGTGAAATTATTTCTCAGGATATTAATAACCATTCCTTTACCTACAAACTTATTTTCTAATCACACAATCTTGATGGGTGAAGTTTCATTTGAAGGAACCTCCTACTCTTAACAGGCCAAGAATACCTATAACTTACGGAAAGGTTAACAAACATATTTCTTGATTGAATTTTAAATTACATTGTTTGTAAGCTTATTTGACTTATATGTATTGATTGGTGTCAGTTTCTCTGGATATCTGAGAAGACATGTGCTTCTTACGGTTCTTTCATATGGTTCGTTCAGTCTCTAAGTCATTCACTAATTCCGTTTATCAAATATTTACTGAACACCAGCGTTGTGCCAAATACTTGACATGACTTGGCTCTGGGGATACACACTTGAATATCACATCCTTGGAGTTAACTTTCTGTCACCAGGAAGACACAGGAAGTAAATGGGTCAAGAGAAATACAGGGCTCCTACCAGGATGGGACATAGCCCGGAGGAAGTTGGGGAAGTGGACATGTAAGTTCAGATTTCAATTATCTGGAGGAGACAGTCAGGCAAAGTGAGCTGGTGTGAGCATGAGATGGAGCATGTTAAAGGCCTAGGGCGTTTCATCTGCCGAAGGGAGATGGGAGAGGGAGATGGGAAGAGCGCTGGGAGAGGGAGCATGTGACGAAGAGGTTCTCCATGGCCACGGGAGCCAATTTCACAAGCCGTGTTCAGCATCTGTCATTCATTCAGCAGATATGTGCTCAGCACTCACTATGTGCCAGGCGTTTGGGACACGTCAGGATACAAAGCCGAAAAGAACGCTTGCCCTTGTGGAGCTTTTGTTCAAGTGGGAGAGACAACCGATAAACATGCTGCTCGTGGTTTTGAAAACGAGCCAGAAGCATGTGTAGTCCAAATGGTGACAGTCTCAGCATTTGCCAATAACATTGAGCCAAATCAAAGACTATTTAATAAAAATAACTTTGCAATCATTTCCAGTTCTGGTCTTATGGCTACAGATAGATTTATTGCTAACTCTACATTTACAGGGAAAGTTGGAGGTTACCTACAATTTTTATTTATTGATCATTCACTCTCTACCAGGCATTGGGCTGAGCAATGAGCATACCACATTGAGGGAAAGCACAGAAGTTCACTGCAACCAGTGTTTCTAGGTCATCTCACAGATACACTTCGAAGAATAGAGGGCTTATCTATAACGTTAGATAAGAACATTGGAGAGATGATCAGTATGGAGGGGTTGTCCCATATTCCTGTTTTTAAAACTCTTTACCAAAACCAGGTTTTTCACTTGTAGCATTTTGACAATCTCACTAAACAGAAACAAAATGTATGATTTTTTTAACCATGCAAACAAACAAACATTCCACGTAGTGATTGAAACTAGACATGAGCTTGTCACTCAAAATAAATTATTGCAAGTAAGTACATTTTAGTATGGTGAATACTTTTTTGGTGGAATTAGTAAGTAGCAAAGAGAATACTAGAGGTCACTATATCGAAGCAGAAGGAGAAATGTAGTTGAGCAGAGTGAATAAAGAAAGATTTGTTTGAGTTCACCCTACAGTTGTAAGAGCGTTGAATGAATATATTCAATGAGGAAGAGGTATTTGAAAAACTTATTTTACTCTGGCAGTCTTAGCCTGATTTGTTTTCTTTCCTCTAGAATAAAAGTTGCAAGTGGGTAGGAATTATGCCTTTACATGTAGCCTATAAAGTACTGGAAAACCACTCGAGGGTAACAGCTGAAGAGGAACTGGCCCTGTCAGTGTTGTGCACATGGATGACTGAGCACGAAAGGAACACAAGTGGGGAGAAAGGTACAGAGGGAAGAGGTCATAAAACAAGGAGGCTTGTTTAGAACTAAAATATGTTAGCAAAAGCAAAGCCTTGGGAACCACCCAGGGGATGTATGTTTCCACTGGACATAACACAAATATGTGCAGTTGAAATGTGTGGTGCTTCTTGCATGGACGGTGCTGTCATCAGGAGCACACACAGTTGGATGTATGAGAAACAGTCCATCTTACGGTTCTCCGTTCCCTTTCCATGTCACCAAAGGCATGCATTTTCCAAACAGCCCGGAGTAAGGTCCAGTCTTTATATCTGTGGTAGAAATATGAAGCTTACTTGTTCACATAAGAGCAAATCAAAGCCATGCTCCATCAGTATTAGATTGTCCATCATGACAGTGACCTTTGTCCAACAGCTTCCATAATGCTTTCTGCTAATGTCCATAAATGTTTATCAGTATCCTAATGTGGTAACAATAGCCACTAGTTGTTTGCTCTTACTATGTGCCAAACATCATGCTGTTATTTGCATATTTTATCTTATAGCAAACCATTGTGAAAAATGTTTATTATCCTCATTGTACAAATAAGCAAAGTGAGGGAAAAAGAGGTTAAAATAATTGAGACAGAGCAGACACTTCTCATTGGGATTTGCAAACAGCCCTGCCAGACTCTGAAGCATGTGGTCTAAACCAGCACACCTGACTGCTTCCTTGACACTCCAGGTAGATAAAACAGTATTAGAAGTATTAGAAGTAAATGTAAGATAAAATTATGGGTGAACAAAAAGTGAGGGTTAAAGGACCACACTATGACTGCTGGACTTTTTTTTTTTTTTCCCCAAACATTTCAGCACACTCTTAAGCCACAATAATAAAGAAAAAGACCTTGCAAGAAGAATAATTAAGGGTCACAAAAATTAAGGGAAAATAGCATCATCATTATTTTTTAATAAGTGATGAGCCTGGGATCTGTCGCTTTATTGTTAGGAATATCGCTGGTCTGAAATTAGCCTCCTCTGTGGAATTCAGTGTTTGTACCAAAGTAGTTTCCGATCTTTGACAAATTTAAGCAAAATAAAATGAAAGCACTTAGGAACAATTTAGAAACAGAATTCAAACAGAATGAGAGTAATACATATTCTCAATGGAGAGGAATGAGTGGAATAATGGATTTCTCTGAAAGACTGTTAATATAGTTTGTTGACTTTTTGTGAGACTCTGCTTCAGTACTCACACAGGTATGCCTTGCATCCCGGCCCCACCACTTAAACATGTGGCCTTCTTTTTTCTGTGTGTGGGATGGAGATAACCAGGCCCACTTCACAGAGTTTTGAAAGTACCTAGCCCGAGATTTGACATATGGTAAGTCTTCAATAGGTCCTGTTTTCTTTTCCCCGCTCTGCCACTTAATTTCACCTGATTAAGAGAATGAGTAAATATACATTTTTATTCACTGTTGTCAATGAGCATTATCCTTTTTAAGTGCCAAAAACCTAAATTTCCAATATGATTTTCCTATTGACATTCTTTTACAATATTGACTTTCCAAGCTGTTCTATTTCCTGCCGTTCTGTATTTTATTTCCTTTTGATTCTGTAGTTGCTGTATCTTTGGAAGACCCCTTGACTTTAGTTGTCCCTTGGTTCATGAGCAATTTTGAATATCCATCTGTATCATGTTAGGATTTGTTGAAATCAAAGGAGTATTGGATCTTGGCAGACCACCCCAGTACCTCCGTGTAACTTTGATTCTCCTTAGACTGCTGGTGGAAATGACCTGGGTCTAACTCAATTTTTCTCTTGTTACCATCCACCACTGACCTATCTTATTTCTCCAGGTCTTCACTGTTCAGTCCAAGTTCACCAATGTATTATAAACGGATCCAATAGTCCTGAGAGGAGATAAGACATAGAAAAAGTGGCAACAAAATGAATCAGGGTCCTAGAATTTTAGGAGCAATGTCAGACTTCTCAAACGCATTTCTTGATTTCAGGTAGTTGATCTTAGAACATCTGCCACTGAACTTCAAATGGCTTCTTCTCTTGTGTCTTGGAAGAAAATGTGGCCCTTTATTCTCCTGGCAACCCTCAACATTTGCATCTTTCAGCTTTTTTTTTTAACTTTCTTGTCCTGGAATTTTTTTCCGGAAACATTTCCCTTTCTGTTTTCTTTCATCATGTCTTTCTTCCTTGACTGCTTTCACGCTGCATACAAATGTGCAAATAGATCTTCCAATCTGGCAATGATTGGAAGTATAGTTCATATATCAACTACTTCAAGTCCCTTAGGGTCATGTTAAAATTCGGACACACTTCAGGCTTATGAATCAGCATCTCGATAGGGTATGGTACAAGAGCTTTCCCAAAACTACACGTGCTCAAAGGTAGTTTGACGTCTTCTAAGCTAGCGCTTCAAATTCCATGTTTTGTTCCTAACCTAGTCTTTTTGTCTTTGGAACCCACAGCCTTCACCATCCACAATGTCAAAGCTAACTAACTCTGTTCCCCTCGCTACTCTTTTCGTTTATTAGCTGTTTTCCTCTCACATCCTTGTAAGTGCAGGCACGGGGAAAGCGTGGGGTTTGGTGTTAGAGTGGGGTTGGACTTCCAGCTCCAGTGCTTAGCAGCTGTGTGATATTAGACTACTCATTTATCTTCAGTGGGACTCTGTTTTGGAGATTTGCATGGCTACCAAGTGGCATGTTTGATTTGGGAGCCCAAATATCGTTGTTTTTGGTCTAAGAATCTGCTTTTCTCAGTTTGCTAATGGGAGACTTGGAAATTACACCATTTGCCAGGGTTGTGGCCACTGGGTAAGAACCACCGATTCTGCCTCCCACACACACCCACAGTCCTTTCCTACAACAAATCATGGTCAGTTTGGCATGGCAAGTACTGGAGGAGAAATTTTCTCTAGTGAGCCAGAAAACGCAACAGGATCTGTCTGAGATTGATGGAGATAAGTGTTTGATCCACTTTACTCTCTGCCAGAAAAATATTTTTTCCCTGACAGCTGGAGAGATCAAAGGTCTAAAACTGTGGATACAGGGAGATGAATGTTCTAATATTAATATTATATGAATAATATAGGAACATTTAAGGTCAACATGTCTAATTCCCTCTGTCTGGGAACCCCCAGACAGCCATGTGCAGAGCGAGGAATTCCAATCACAGAGGTCTTCACTCCAAGGAGACAGGCAGCCACTACCTGCCTGTGAACAGCTGAGCAGGCCAAGCTTTAATAGTCTGTGATGGATCAGGTTAGGAAACAGTGGAATCTGCAGGTTTGGGGGATGAGGCCTAAATCGCCTGGATTGATGAAGACTTACTGATGAGCCAGTCAAATAAATGAGGTTTTCAAGAATTATCATGGAAGAGACGGAAGTTTCATCTCAGTGAGAGGAATATGATGGTCTAATATGTCACCCATTACCAAGAAAGCCTACATACTTTGTCCTAAGCCAGGGTGTGAAGTATAGTCATTCATGTTGTGCACAAAATGTCACAGGACTTGCAGCTTCTGCAGGGACTCTGAAAGGAAAGATGGAGGTGAAGACTGTGTGAAATACGTGGTCCTGGTTTTTTGTGTGGCCCTGGGCTTGGGTCAGAGAGATTCAGCCACCATATGAGGATGTTTCACTTTGGAAAACCCTGCTAAGGATTCATTTCACTTATACAGCGTTCTGTGAACTTCTTTAAAAATAAGAAACACAGTGTTCTCTGTTTCTTATTCTTATGAGGGATATATCTACTAATTTTAAAAATTTCCATCGTTGTAGCCTCTCATTGATAAGATATATTTAGTGTCCTTATTTTTTACAGTTCTTAATTAGATTTTAACTTTTCCCCCATTTATATTTCTCTTCTGTAAGTTTACTTTTTTATTGTCTGCTTTTCATCTGATTAAGATGTTGCTATATATTTTCCCTCCTCTCTTGAGTAGAACTCTCACTGATTCACCAAAATATCTCTCCAGTATGAATCAGGAGTTTCACAGTGTAACAATCTTTTCTAGCTTATAAGCTTCAAACTAAGGAGACATGATTGTTTCTTGACAGCAAACATTATTCATTCTCTTAATTTCGAGACTTGTAGCCTGAAAACCATGGTCTGTGATGAAGTGGAGGCAATTTCTCTGAGCCTTACTGGTCTCATCTTAAAAATCAAGATAATGATATCTACCTCAGAGCATTGTAATGAGGATTAAATGAGATATACATCTAGCACAGGAGCTAGAATGAGAAGAGTCTTACAAATCTAATTTAATTTCTTCAATCTCTGTAAAAGTCCAGGGAACATTAGTAAATGTCTCGGCGTGAAAGGAGATCATGAATTCGGTGTTAAGTTTGAGGCACTTTTAAACCATTCAAGTGAAGATACCAAGTAGGCAGTTGGAGTTAGGGGGTAAAGCTCAGAGATGTCTGAGAAAAGGTCTGTAACTGAAGGGGTCTTCTACATAGAGATGCCAGTTGAAGGTACAAGACTGCATATGGAGTCTTGAGTAGCAAGTGGACCTAGGATTTAGCAATTGAAAGAGTCTCATCATTTAAAGGCTATTGGGTGAGAACGAAAGAGAATGCCCAAGGTGTAGGAGAAAAAAGAAATGTGATGACAACAAGCAGATTTTTAAAAAGGAGGGGATAAGAGTGTCTTTTTGATTGCCATGGAAGATGACAACTGAATATTGTCTATTGGCTTTAACTATGAAGTGGTTATTGTTGACATTTTCCGAGAGTTTTCGTGGAGGAATCATGAGGTAGAAAAACTCCACTCCCCAACCCCTATAACTGAATTATCTTTCCTTTGACGTGGCAAAGTTTTCATCTTATATATTTCTAATGTGATTTTTGTCACTCTATGGTTGGTAATGAAAGTTGTGTTTAGCTTCATTCCCATACAAATCACCAGTTTCCTGAAGAGATCATGCAAAATACCTTATAAATTATACCTAGTACGTATTTAAGAGTTCAGTCTTAGAATCATTGGTTCTGACAGAACAAGGTATGTTTGTTCATCCATTCACTCGCTCGTTTATTTACTGAGCAGTCATTTATTCACGAACTCCATGCATGTGCCAGGCACCTCTTTTAGGCTGTGGGAATGTAGTGGTGAACAAAAGACGTTCCCTTTCTGCATGAAACTTACAGTGTTTTGAAGACAGATGATAAAGAATAAATACATGCGTATTCTGAGTACCTTTAATGTCTTATTTCTTCCTCAGAACAAGCCCATGCCATCGATGTTATTAGTAGTCCTATTTTATTGATGAAAAAATGGAGGCACCAAGCTATTCAGTAACTCAGTAGGGTCATCACTTCATACGGGTGGATCTGAGATTCAAACCCAGGCACTTTGACTCCCCAATCCATGCTGTTAGTCACCCCACTGCACTACCAAGCGTTTGGCACACAGTAAACTGTTACTATTAATACTACTGTTGTTATTATTAATAATAATTATTCCTCAGCCTAGTGATCATCTATTCCAGTTCAGATGAGGAAACAGACATGTTCCTAGTTATCAGCAAAACTAAATGTAGAAGCCAAGATTCCATGCTTCCAGTCCAGCCTTTTCCCCTTCATATACTGCCTCTTCTTTAAGGGAAGAAGTATGGAGGTAGGAAGAGGAAAAGAGGGATGGAAGGATGAAGGAATGGGTAAAGAGAATATGTGAAAGAGATGTGGGACGGTATTAAACCTGTTTGATTTGGGGTTTTTGATGCTACCAAACTATGTCTGATTTTTCAAGTTATTTTTTCTTATATTCTCAAGAGAGAATATCCTTAAAATAAGGATATTTCCATACACAATAATCATATTCCATTTTATAGACTAGCAAAAGAATATTTCAGGAGCTAGAAGACCTTAGCTATTTAAAAGTAAAAGATGTTATTACTGGCATTTATATTGGGAAGGCATTGGTTGGAAGACACACCAGAAGCTTTGTTTACCAACAGCCAAGTCTTTGAGGTGTGTGTGTGTGTGTGTGTGTGTTTGTGCACGCGCACGCGTGTGTGTGTGATGTATATACTAGTACATATTTATATCCTGGTGATATTGAATTTACTTTGTGTATGTATACATTTTGGGGGGAGAGGATATTGAATTATTTTTTTGAGGTGGGGAAGTTTTTATGCTTATAAGCAAGGCTGCTCTAATACCAAGCACCATAGTTAAGAATCACAAATATACACTAAGCAAGGGACATATGCACAAGGAATTTAAGCAGAGTTTTTCTAAATGGCAAATAATTAGAGGGGAACAGATGCCTATGGGCAGCAAAGGATGAGATGAGGTACCAGGAATTTTAAAAGGGAGATAGAAATACATATGTAGAATGCAGTCACTGTCAAGGATGTTTCAGCCTAGAGGGTGTTCTCTCCCAAGTTCTCTGTTTTTGTGGGTTTTGACATTAAATTTTGTTCTCTCTTTACCTATATTCCCCAAAGAAATAGATCATGTTAATCATTCCAAAGTGGAACAGATTTTTTTTTTTTCAAACCTCAGTTTTCGATGACTTTTGTGGTTTGCATGTCTTTCTTCTCCCTCCCCAGGGCCTTGGCCTTTCACAGGACTGCCAGGATATGACATTTCATGACACTGTCACTCCTCATGTATTTATTATTTATACCACCATATACTTCCAAAAGGGTTTTTAGGTAGCCTACCGATAGAAGACACCTGCAGCTGTGATTTATTTTCTGAATGTGCATTTTAGGATGGACATGGTCCTCCTTTAGAACAACCCTGCTGTCTGATGGGTTGTGTCCATATCAGAACTATCCTGCTTAGTGTTGGTGTCGAAAAGGAAACAAATCCCCAAGAATAAAGTAGAGAAGAGCCTTAGGCATTTCCCATCTTCCTGTAGAGTGTTAAACAGCAGGGGCGCTGAGCAGAGTGAGCAGCTACCCACAAAGCCGAGCGGGAGCACCTGATCATTATCCTTCAGCTTTAAGATTTACCTGTTGTGCTCATTGTAACAAAAGAAATGAAATCTCTGTAATTATATTGGAAGGGGGAGGAGATCATGTTTTAGTTCCTTTGATCTTGAGCTAGAGTAGGCTCTGCTTTTGGAAATTTAATTTGAAAGAATCCAACGTACACATCTGCTTTTTGTACTGCAATTTCTATTGAGCTTGAAAATAGAAATTTATTAATGCAAATGTGTAGAGTCTGTTCCTTGAGAGAAAAAAAAACACATATTCAAAACACAAGGTGATCTTTTCTGCATCGCTATGGAAGATTTTAATAAATATATTCTCAGCTTTTCTTCTAGAGTTCAGAGATGAGGGTCCTCGTGAACAAGGACTCAGCATAAAAATTACAGGACACATTGGGGAACAGAAAGACTCATGATTACTTCAATATTGAAAAGTTTTCAAAGGACGAATTAGATGGTAAAGAGATGAGAAGCATACTGAATCCTCAAAAGAAAAAACAAAACAAAACCCAAAACCCCCAAATAAGTGTGTCATCAAACCATTTTGAGAACATGTCTGAATTGATGGAAGGGCCCATGCTAAGAGACAAAGCTTTCATTTCAACGAATCCAATCTGCCTAGTGTTCTGTAAAATTGCCTTTG